>NC_142938.1:28350250-28367750 GCF_046866305.1 Octopus bimaculoides | reverse complement strand
GTGTGAAAAAAAAGGATGGACGATGGTCACGTGTGAGCAGCGAGAGAGTAAATGAGGAAGAGAGAGAGAGAGAGAGAGAGAGAGAGAGAGAGAGAGAGAGAGAGAGAGGCAGATAGAAAACGGTGAAGGGGAGAAAAAAAGAACAAGAGAAAGGAAGAGAGGGAAAAAACGTAAGGGAGAAAAAGGGAGAAAAATGTGTCTGTATTTGTTCCTCTATCGCTTGACAACCGGTGTTGGTGTGTTTACGTCCCCGTATCTTAGTGTTTCGGCAAAAGAGACCGATAGGATAAGTAACAGACTTAAGTAAATAAAAATACTGAGGCCGATTCGTTCAACTAAAATTCTTCATATATATATATATATATATATATATATATATATACGTTTGTGTGTATGTATGTATGTGTATTATTATTTGCAATATATATATATATATATATATATATATATATATATATATATATTTCATGTTGTTTACGTTTTGTGACGTCCTCTACTAATATATGCATATATATATATATATATATATATATATATATATATACACACACACATACACATACGCACACACACACTCTCACACACACACATACACACACACACACACACACACACACACAATGTAGGTAGGGTAAAATCCAAGGTGTATCCTCTTGAAACACATCTGCTTACTCAAGTATTACAGTCGAGCATTTAGTTGTATTTATGTTAAGTACATACTGAAGTTGAAAATTCAGGAAATATTGTTCGCAGAGTTATTTCATATCTAAAAAAGGAAGCTGGAAAATATTTTAGGCATTATTTATTCACAATTGCACGTGTTTCGTTTGCTAATAGAAATTACAAGGCTGTACTTGTTGGGCAAACATGTAAGACATTTCCTATTTGAAGTCCTTCAGACAGAGAAACAAATAATACAAAATTTACATCTGGATGAAGCGTTTATACAAAGTTAGTAATCACTAACAATATAGAAAGTTGGGAGAAAGAATAAAGTAGTAAAGGAAGGGGAGAGAGAGAGAGTTTGATTATATACATCCATTCATATATAAACACACACACACAGATGTAAGTACATAAATGCAGGACAAAGTGGAGAAAATAGTTCTCGAATATCAAAGGTAGAGTAATATGCTTTTTATCAAACCCTAAAAAATCTTTCTCGGTTTATTGTGTTTGAGAAATTTTCATGTCGGCCATCAATATCATCTTCGATCGAGTTGGTAAAGTTGATCTGGTCACTCGAGGATTAGAGATTGCAGTCAAAGTATCATGGAGTACAATTTGAAGTAAAATTCTTGTTTCAGCATATATCCTTTTGGCTCATTGAAATAACCATTATAGGACTTTTACAGGTTCTTCTATGCAATTGCTAGCAGCAAATCATCCAATATAATAGTCCTGTGCTTGGCTTAAATAATGGGAATGTATTTTATGCCTTCAGTGCTTTTAATGAGAATGAATATGCCAGTAGAATGTTGACCACTTATAAATTCTCGGAGAAGTACAGTTCAGTTTCTACCATCGCTGGTTTGAATTTATCTTGAATGCCCTTTCTAGTATTGGTTTTCTCTAAATTGCTCACCAACAGGCACCAGAAAAGAACCCCTTATGATTTTCGTTTATAAACTATTTTAAAAACAACATTCACACTTTTTTTTTTTAACACAGGAAATATTTCCATATTTTCTTGCTGCAGAAGCTAAAAACATAAGATAGTCTCACTTAGTATTTGGCAAATGCTAAGCTCATACCCTCTTCTTCAATGATAGAGTCTGTACGCCTTGGATTGATCTGTAAGAAACAGTAACCAAATCACGCACAAACTTTCTTGAAAATATTAACATGTCAAATAATTTAAATCTATATATCCATAAAAGTCAGGATGGTCACGATAGGAATGCTTTTCATCATAGTCCTACTCTATCAGAGTTGATTTTGTGTCAGACAACGGAACCTTCAAGTACAACCACCACCACCTATCATAGTAAGCGCATTAGGTATGATAAAAAAATATTCAGACAAATACATAACAAAAACACCAGGCCTTATAAGTATATATAACATACAGAAAATTGCACTACTGGGCACTGTACACATTCTACGCAAAACACTTTCAGTACAGTAACCATAAGAGCATCACAGCAAACCACAGCACATACCCAAGGCACACAGAGCTACGCTCGGTAGTGAAGTGAAAGCACGCTATAAAAATAAAACTACTGAACAACAATAATAATAATAATAATAATAATAATAATAATAATAATAAATAATAATAATAATAATAATAATAATAATAATAATAATAATAATAATAATAATAAATAATAATATGCTGCAGCTGCTAATACTAAATACTAGTAACACTACAATAATACTACAACAACTACTATTATGATAGCGCAGGAAACTGAAGCCTAACTATCACTTTTACCATTACCCCACCCATACTATTGTTGCTGTTGCTGCAACCACTGCTGCTACTAAACATAAAAACAATAATATCAGTGATATCAGTGATGATAATAATAATAATAATGAAAGGAAACTGGTGGAGCCTCCTCCTCCTCCTCCTCCTCCTCCTCCTCCTCCTCCTCCTCCTCCTCCTCCTCCTCCTCCTCCTCCTCCTCCTCCTCCTCCACCTCCTCCTCCACCTCCTCCTCCACCTCCTTCTCCGCATGGGCTGATTAATGATACGTCTAGTGATGGTGTCACAATAAAAATAATGGTAATTGCGCAACCTGATAATCGCTACCTCATGTGAGTGACAATGAAAAAACAAAATATTGTGAATAACGGTGGTAATGTAACTGAAGCCATTGATGGTGACAGTGTTGCACCCGGCAAGCTCAGAGGTTCTGGTACGGTTCCAGCCTGTCGCTATCCAGAAAGGGACCACCACACACAGCGTAGATGGAGAAAGCAAATTAATGCTGTGGTCATGGAGTGTTACTATCTGAACAGCCCGCTAGATGAAAATGGTGCTCAAATTAGGGGTTACCGACAACGTATGTATGATCATTGGAGAGAAAAGGGATTGTTTCAGCTCACGGAGCAGAAACTATGTGATCAAGCTAGAGCAATAAGGAAAAAATGGTTCACAGAAGTAGAGCTCGAAGCTATCAAAAGACGGGTCATGGAAAATAGCAGCAGAGATAACAATAAAAATACAGTTCTTACTAATAAGAGTAATCCCATAGCACAGAAAAGGAGCAGTGGTAGTTTACTTGATGAGAGACATATAGATGATCTAAAAGAAGACAATAAAACTAATGGTGACATGACAGATAAACAAAAGGCAATCTACGAAAGAATAAAGGTAAGACTACAGGAGAACGATAACGACATTATTTGCAACCTTAAAAAGGTTGATCGATGGAAATTGAAGCAAGAAACGAAAAATGTCAATGAAATTCTAAAATACATCAGAACATACAATATCACAGAAACAAATAATTTGATCAAAGCAGCTAGTATTGTAGCAGAAAATGTGGGTGTTGATGTCAAGAAAAAGAAACATAATGGGAGTGACAAAAGAAAAGATCCATGATGGAAAAGAAGAATCCAGGCAGGGTTAGACATGCTCTCGAAGGAAATCTGTGTTAGACCGAAAAGAGAAAGAGGAGCTTAAAAGCGAACAAAAATACAAAAATGGAGAATGTACAGACGAAAGTTGATACCAGATAACATTGAAAGTCAAAGACTTTGGAGTGACATCTGGAGCAAAGACAAGGAGCACAAGAAGGATGCTGAATGGTTGCAAGAACTGAAACAAACAGTAGTCTGTCCAAAACAGGCAGAACAGTTAGGAAGGTGGAGGAAATCAGCAAAAAAAAAAAAAAAAAATGAGCAACTGGAAACCCCGGGACCAGATGGAGTTCAAGGCTACTGGATCAAAAGATTTGGTGAATGTTATGCACGAATAGCTGCGCAACTCAACACCTTGTTAAATGCCGACCAAGTAACACCAGAGTGGTTGACATTGAGTAGGATATTGGTGTGTCTGAAAAACATCGAAAAAGGCAATACGGTAGATAATTACAGGCTGATATCCTGTTTGCCACTTATGTGGAAATTATTAACTGGAATACTCGCAGAGTCAATGTACGAACATCTGAAAAAAAAAATGGAGCTCTGCCACATGAGCAGAAGGGTTGCAAGCGTAAGTGCAGAGGCACCAAGGATCAACTTGTGATAGAGAAAACTGTACTTAGAGACTGCAAGAGGAGGAAAAGTAACTTAGCGATGTCATGGATCGACTATCGTAAGGCGTACGATATGATCCCGCAATCTTGGATTATGGAATGTAATGAACCTATTTGGTATTGCATCGAATGTTGAGCGATTGCTTGGAAAAAGTATGGCGAATTGAAGGATGGACCTGACAGCATACGGAAGAAGTTTAGGGACAGCAGAAATTAGGAAGGGCATCTTCCAAGGGGACTGCCTGTCCCCACTGATCTTTGTACTGTGCTTGATATCACTAACACTGATTCTGAGGAAAGCAAAAGCTGGGCATGTATTCAAAAGCCGCCAACAAAAAGTCAACCATTCGTTATTCATGGGTGACCTCAAACTTTATGGTAAAGATGAAGCCCAAGTCAGTTCCCCCGTTGATACTTTCAGCGCTGATATCAGAATGGAGTTCGGACTGAGAAAGTGTGGTATGTTAGTCTTGAAGAGAGGCAAAATCAAATGTATGGACGGGCTAACGATACCGTCGGGGGAGGTTATGAAGCAGATAGAAGAGACGGGCTATAAGTACTTGGGGATTTTGGAGATGGGGGAGTACTTGCGCAGACTGAGACTGATCCTGAAGTTGAAATTAAATGGACGGAATAAGATCGAAACTATCAACACCTGGGCGGTTTCACTCCTTAGATATGGAGCAAGGGTAATCGCATGAACAGTAGACGAACTAAACAGCTTATACAGAAAGACAAGGAAGTTGCTAACTAGATATGGGTCACTCCACCCAAAAAGTGACACAGACAGACTGTATGTACCAAGAAAAAGAGGGGGAAGAGGACTTATTGGATGCGAACACAGCATTAGAGCAGAAGAAATCCCACATAACCGTTATTATTAGAAGTAAGAAGGTCAGGCTTGTGTAGGATGAAAAATTGCAAAGATAAAGCACTATACAAGAAATTGAAAACGAATGAAACTGAAAATAGGTGGGTAAAGAAAAGAATGCATGGTCAATTTCATAGAGATGTTGAGGATAAGACAGACAGAGAAAAAAGTTGGCTGTGGATGACTAAAAGTGATTTAAAACCGGAAACGGAGGCTCTAATCTGTGCTGCCCAAAAGCAAGCACTAAGAACAAACTACATAAAATACAGAATAGACAACACATCAGAAAGTGATAAGTGCAGAATCTGTGAACAAAACGGTGAAACAGTATGGCATATTACCAGCCAATGTACGCCAATAGCCCAGAAGGAATATAAGAGACGCCACGACAATATAGCCAGGCTTGTGCATTGGACATTTTGCAACGTGTATGGACTTGACAGAGCAAAAAATTGGTACGACCATAAACCTGAAAGCATCGTCAAAAATGGAAATGCAAAGAACGTATGAGATTTTATGATTCTGTGCGACCATGAGATAAAAAATAGGAAGCCGGACATAGTCTTAACTGAGAAAGAAAACAAACTATGCTCAATCATAGACATAGCATGCCCAGCTGACAACAAAGTATGCGATAAGGAAGAAAGAAAGTCGAAAGATATGACAGGTTAGCTTGGGAATTTAAGCAGCTGTAGTCGATGAAAAAGGTGGCAGTAGTACCAATAATTGTCGGAGCCCTGGGAACAGTGAGCAAAAATCTCGAGAAGTACGTGGAACAAATAGGGGCTGCAATAAGTGTGGAGCACTTGCAGAAAACAGCACTGTTTGGAACCGCTCGAATACTCCAGAAGATGCTCGAAAAATAAGGGGTGTTAGCTTAGTTCACTGGTAGTGAACAGCTGGCACCGTAGTATATCTCCAGTGTTAGAAGCTGTGCAAAGGCAAAGCCTCCCCACCAGAAATTACCAAAAACATATAATGAAAAGAAACATAACAAGTAACTGTAGAATATGTGGAGATGGACAAGAGACAATAAATCATATTATCTCTGGCTGCCCAGTCCTGGCTAAGAAGGAATATGTTCACAGACACGACAGAGCTGGGACCTATATACACTGGAAGCTATGCCAACACTATGGAATAACAACAGAAAAAAGATGGTATAAACACACGCCAGAAAAAGTCACAGAAAACGAGAAAGCAACCATACTCTGGGATATGCCAATACACACAGATAGAGAAACAAAGGCAAATAGACCAGATATAGTTGTCAAAGATCATGAAGAAAAAAAATGCTTTCTAATTGATGTATCAATACCAGCAGATGACAACGTTTCTCTAAAAGAAATGGAAAAACTTTCAAAATACAAAGACCTGGAAATAGAGGTAACACGAATGTGGAATCTAAAAACAGAAACAATTCCTATTATAGTAGGTGCCTTAGGTATAATAAAAAAAAATATTCAGACAAATACACAATAAAAACACCAAGACTTACAAATATATATAACATACAGAAAATTGCATTACTGGGCACTGCACACATCCTACGCAAAACACTTTTAATACAGTAACCATAAGAGCACCACAGCAAACCACAGCACATACCCAAGGCGCACAGAGCTGCGCTCGGTAGTGAAGTGAAAGCACGTTATAAAAATAAAACTACTGAACAATAATAATAATAATAACAACAACAACAACAACAACAACAACAACAATAACAATAATAATAATAACAATAATATCAGGTCATCCCATTAGTTCTGTCCGAATTTTGAATAAAGTGATCAAATGTTATATTTAATTGAAATTTAATCATCAATGTACTTTCCCTGATTATCTATGACTTCCTTCCATCTATTTACAAGCTTTTTAATCCCATCAATGTAAAACTCTTTTCGTTTCAAAGCGAAGAACTCTGAAATGTCAATTTCGACCTCCTCCTGGCTTGCGAAAGTTATGTCCCCCATATTATTCTGTAAACTACGAAACAAATGGTAGTCCGAAGGAGCAAGGTTGGGAAAATAAGTTGGATGAGGAATTTTTCCCAACTAAGCTCTTTGATCTTCTGTCATGTGATCTTTGCAGTGTGGAGTCGCGCATTGTTCTGATGAAACCACTAAAGCGGGTCTTTTTTCTTCAAAGCTTGGTTCAAACGCTCTAATTGCTGACAGTAGACTTGGGTATTGATTGTTGCATTAGGTGGTAACAATTCAAAGTGAATTACTCCTTTGCAATCCCACCAGATAGAGAGAAGAACCCTTTTCCCATGAAATTCCCTTCTTGGTTGTGGTTCAGCTTTTTCCCTTTTACCAAGCCACTGTTTACGACGTTTAACATTTCGATAGAAGATCCATTTTTCGTCACCAGTCACAAGTCTATTCAAAAAGGGTGAAATGAGTTCGAGAGAATGGAGAGAAGAGTAGATGTCAACTCGGGATTTGCGGTTGCTTTCGGACAATTCATGAGGCACCTATTTTCCAAGTTTAGGAACCTTTCCAAGTTATTGAAGATAACGATGAACAGTTGTATGGTTTGAACTAAGCTTTATTGCCTATTCTTCAACTGATAATGCAGGATTTTCTTCAAGTGATGCCTCGAGGAGCTTATCATGAAACTCAACTGGACGTCCTGTTCGATCTTCATCTTCAAGGCTGAAATCTCCACTCCTGAATTTTACAAACCATCTTCTGCAAGTTCTTTCATTCAAGTATTCTTTCCCATAAACTGAATGTATGTTTCGAGTAGCTTCGGTTGCAGAGTTTCCTTTTTTGTACTCATAAAGCATTATGTGCCTCAAATGCTCTTTGGATACGTCCATGTTAGAAAGGGTTTTAATCAAAGAAATTTTAGTTCTATTATTGTGTAAAATAATATTTAATTAGTTTAAATGTACACGAATGCTTAAAAAATAATTTTAAATTCCATTAGACATTTTAAAATACTATTAAATTTCATTCAATTTTAAAAAGCGTAACAAACAACAGCAACAACAAACAACAATAATAATAATGATAAAAAACGAAAATATAAAGGTTACCACTTTTATGAAGGGAGATAAATTCTATCACATATGTTGAAGGAAATTAGGTAAGAGCTTCTGGGTAAACAACATTCTTTGTTTTCTGGTTTGGAGTATAGACAAATAGGTCTTACAGACTACCAACCGTGGAGCAACCAACATAAAGCTGACCATGAGAAAATCAAGGCTCAATTAAGTGCAAGCCAGTTGATTTCAAAGTCTGACCTTTAGTTTTATTAATAGACATTGCGAAGCAAAATCGCACTGGGAATTGTGTTCGTTTGAACTCAAATGGCATATCCGTTGGTTTGATTGGAATTCTTGGAAAGAAGATCTCTTCCCCAGAGGTACATCTAGTGATGATGGTAGCTTCTATCAATTTAGGTGATAATGTCTTCACAGTCAACCTTGTCCCATTGCATAACTTAGGAGGATCTAAATCTCTCAGAAGCATTATTAGGACTTTTAGAAAATGTTTATGCGAAGGAGTTCCAGGTGGCTCAGGAGAATTAAGGAACTCTATTGGGTAATGGACAGCTTGATTTTCATCAAGGACTGAATCAACTGACTTGTACTCCTTAATGACTGTTGAAATCTTATTCATTAATTTATGGTTAATCCTTGCTACTGTCTCATTTTTTGAAGCAAGAATCGCCCTTTCACATTACTTAAGTCTGAAAATACCCTTTCTTCAATTCAGCTGGAGAATTCCCCGTTATAGCAATACGAACCAAATTGATACCACCATTCCCATCAAATGGTATTTTCTCATTTCCTTATTGGAGGAGTCAGGTTGAAAACTGTTCTGCACATATTTCCCCATATAATAAATCTCGCTCATTGATATTGAAGGAGAATTTTTTTAATTTATTCTATAGGTGTGAAGATTTAATGCATGATCTTATTTCATCAGATTTTGTTCGTCTTGGAATGACTGGCAATGTCTATCCGGAGTCTCCTGATAAAACTATTGTAACTCCTCCCATAGATTATGTCCTGTAAGGTCTTATAAAGAGCTTCCATTGCACCTGTATGTGACATGGTGCGTTCATCTCAAATGATCAGGTGGCATTGGCACAGTACTTCTACTGAACCTGAACCTTCGCTTATTTTACAAACTGGACTGTCATTTGTGACCAGATTTAGCGATAATTTAAAAGCAGAATGAGTTGTTCGTTCTCTTGGGAGAAGGGTGACAGCAATGCCAGACGATGCTACAGCAACTGCAATTCTATTTTGTTGCCTCACCTTGGAGAGAAGCAGTGTTGTTACAAGTGTCTGACCTGTGCCACCAGGAGTATCAAGAAAGAAAATTACTCCGATTTTTTCTCTGTCTGACGAAATAATTTCTTCATATGCACAACGTTGTTCTGGAAGAAGCTTAGGTTCATGTTCATTCACAAATGCAGCCAAGTTTGTGATGTCATAATTTGTCTCTCTTGCTATGTCTCTAGAAGTTAAATCACTAATTTGGCGGCATGTTTTTGGCTGTCCAGAGCCAGACTCTTACAAATTTTTACCTCCCATGGCCAAAACTTGATCCTCAATTTCAATATTGATATTTGTGTTTGACTGTTGAACTGCATACTTTAAGCCCTCAGCCATGTCCTCACAATGTTTCATCCAAAGCTGTAGGGGACTGCCAAGTTGACACATGTTCAGTATAATTGCAAAAAGTTTACAGAGTTTCCTTGGAGAATCTGATATTGATGCTTCAGTCAATGTAAGGTCTCAATGCACATCATTTTCTAAAAAAACCTTGCTGATAGCATGCTTCTCTATAAGTTTCATACACATGACTATTTACCTTCCTCGAATCTTGGAATGCTGAACACTGCGCGCAAAAAGTAAATAGATAAAATTTTTTTTACGGAAATTAATGAAGTGCGCGGGTTGAAGCGAAAGAATACCTATATTCTTTTGGAAATTCTAATGTTGAAATTCTAATGTAATATTTGTGTAATGACGAAATCAAACTTGGTGTGTGTGTGTGTGTGAGTGTGTGTGTGAGGGAGAGAGAGAGCGAGTGAGAGAGAGGGTGAGAAAAAAAATTGCAAACAATGAATGAAATAAGCATGAAATGAAAAAATCGTATAAATAATAGCTCGTTGTACCGATTATTTAAATCTGCGAACGTAGTAAATATTTCTTTCCGTTATTTATCGCAGTTGTTTGCAAATAGCAAATTAAAACTTAAGATGAAAACATTAAAATAGAGAGTGAGAGATTTTTCAAATGAAAACGGAAAAATACAGGAAGTTGACATTTTTTAAAGAAATGTATCATATATATATATATATATATATATATATATATATATATATATATATATATATATATATATATATATATATATGTATATATATATATATATATATATACATAAATCAATATTATTTATTTTTAATAAAAAAAAACAAATTGAAGGCTCTATTATGTATCCGAGGTCAAATTATTCTTGCATTCCAAGTATGGAAGCAATTCGCGCAGCCGTTTTCGCGTGAAAAGCGAATACACACGCACAAGTCTATTTTATAATATATATATATATATATATATATATATATATATATATATATATATATATATATATATATATATATATATATATATATATATATATATATATATATATATATATAATGACGTTACTGTATAGTGGTGTCACTATTCTCATATCACTCATTTCTCGAGATTGTGCCCACAAATTTCGTTGAATTCAATAACATGCTATTTAGGTATTAGGATCCTGTTGACAAAGCATAGTGCTAGAAGAAACTTAAATATGATTCCATGGCGTTGAAGTATTAAATTACTGTTGATTTTAATGGTCAAGATATATTTTAGGGAATTAGTTAGAGGGTGGTTTCAATATTAACATGGGTGAAAATTTTGTCCACGGGCGAAGTATTCTCAACTCTTACTCTACACAGTATTTCGATGATATAGAAATAGTCACCAAATCTCTTTAAAAAGCACACTCTATCATCTATAAACGAAGAGGAACACATTGGACAATGTCTGAATAACGAAAAGACAGATTGTTGGTTATGACAGAAATATTTTTATGATAGAATTGTTTGATGAAACCTGACCTGGGGTTAAACAACGATAACAATAACAATCACAGCAACAGCAACACCTCTATGTGAAGAGGCTGGCTTGTATGGTGTTTTAACGTACTAATAAGATACCGCATTTACCTCACACTGACACACACACAAACATGCATACATGCACATACATTGCACACACACACACAAACATGCACACACACACACACACACACACACACACACACACACACACACTCACACCCATACAAATATATTACACACGTGCATAGATTACAAGTACATGCACTTGTACAATAAAAACATACGAACCGAAGATAGCACTGGTATCATTCGGTGAATGATAACAGCCAAATCACCCTCAAGTCATAACTTTGCCGTTTCAGAAAAGTAATGTAGTTCTAGATATACTATATCAAAAAATAATATGGGGTGGTCATGTTAGATATTATCATTCACTCAGTTTACTAGCTCTTTAGATATGTTTAGCAGGGTGCATTGTTTTGGAAGCATTCCGTTGAAGTGCTTTGGTTTGAGATTAAATTACACTCCCGCCCAGTTTGGATGCTCGTCGTCCTTTTTCGCAACAGGTCGTTGTTTAGGTCCAACGCATTGTTAGAGCTGAAACAACAAGCGTAAGTTGATGTCAGCGGGTACGAAAACCAGAAAAAGAAATAACATAAAAAATAAGATAATGTGATACAAATACACGGTCCTCGTTCACTGGCAAAGCTGAAATGAAATAAGATAAAATATAGAGATGAAAACAATTAGTAAACTGAAACTAAAATCAAAGTGACTAAGTAGGAGATCTGGAAATAAATGTGAGTGTTACGGGTCGTAATTCATAAGAAATATTTAGAAATATTTAGTGTAAACAGCTGTCAGGAAGAGAACTGTATGCTGTGCTAAGAGAAGTAGGGCCATGAAACGGTAGAAATACTAGAAAGCGATGTTCCATCCAAATTGCCGCTTATAGTGCGAACATGTTTTACAATTAGTGCACGAAGGAAAAGAAAAAATGTACACACAGGGTTTTATAGATGTAATCGAACTTTTTAAAATTGAAGATGGTTACTCGCATGGATGCAAACGTACTTTGCAAAGAAAGGCAAAATTTACGCACAAATAAATTTTTGTGTACCTATAGCAACAATTTAAAGGAAGCATTGGTTGAGAGAGGGACTAGATATCTTACGGTTCTATACGGTTTATCTCCAGGCATGACTGTATAGTAAAGAAATTCACTTCATAAATTACAAAGCTATGGTTTTCATCTCAGACAGTTGCACTTTGGGTACCTATCTTTCATTAGTTTTGCAAGAATCAAATTTTGGTAGATAAACAGTGCGGAGGCCCGTCGAAGGAAGGGCTATTGTTTTGGGGTGGAAGTTTTTTAATCTATTGCCCAGTTGTGAATCCCACCACTTCGTCTTCATGGGTACCTTTAGCGGAAGTTGCCTAGTTGGAATCATTTAGACAAGGTCTCTGGTCTTAAGATAACCTTCTCCCCACCTCCTAGATTCGGAAATACTAAAAAGAAAAGGATCTCGAGTGGCTTACTGGCGAAAAAACTAGGGTATCAGAAGGGATACCTCGCGGTATTTGTTTCGTCTCTTTGCATGAATTCAAACCAAACTTAATCCACTTACAGGTTTAACTCCAGCACCTGGTCCTCAGGTGCCTTTTGTAGAGCCCACTTTGTTGCAAGCGCTCCGGCTAGGATTACAATTTTAGCATACTCTCCTCAGTCCATAATGAGCCACGGACACTTTTCTTCATTCTTAACTAAACGATTAAAGAAAGTAGACTCTCATAGTATCATGAGCAAACTTCAGGTTTACTGGTTCATTATATCATCTAAAGGTAGCAATGCTGGACTGTTTTGTTCCTCTATTACCATACTGGTTACTTATCTATTGTTCATAAAAACTTTCCTATTAGCAATACCATTTTTGTCATTCTAAATTTTCACTTGAAAGACTTCAGGAGAATCTTCCTTTTGTTCTTAATATTTGCACAGGCACTTATTCATTACTTTTTATTTAACCACAAAAACAGTAACTCCGCCAAATAAGAGCGACGTAGCTTTCGTCTACATTATGATTCTTTCTAATTTTAGCACAATGCTTGCAATTTTGAAGGGAGGAGAAAATCGATGACGTCGACCACAGTACTTGACTGGTACTTTATTTTATTGACCCTGCAAAGACATATGGAACAATCGACCTCGGCAGAATATGAATTCAGAACGAAAAGCACTGGATCAAAGGCCGCTAAGCATTCAGTCCGACTCGCTAACGGTTCTGCCAGCTCGCCACCTTCAGTGAATAATATTTCGGCAGGTTCAATCCAAACAAGGCTACTTTGGAATGGTTGAATCTGTAATTGTCAGAGATATTTAGAAATCATTTCCGTCACATTAAATAACACTTTGCAGCAAATGTACTTATCATATCGTGGAATTATTCTTAGATAAGAGTTGTAGGTTTAAGGAACTTAACTAACACGTGCTAAGTCGACTAGTGCTGTCTCTGAATTTTATCCCACACCTCCGTTCTCGTGTTTGCTTGTTCGTATAAGAAGTATTCGATAATATGTTTTCCTGATACATTCATATCCAGACACAGCAATGTGATGAAAATGGAATTGGTCGAAACCGTGCTGGACTTGTGTGATTCGAACTCAGTGCTGCAAGCTACAAAACGATCGTTCATATTACAATGCTTTTTTCCCTAACACCAATGTGGTGTACACACACACACACACACACACACACACACATGTCTGTGTGTCTTTCTGTGTATTGGCAGTACCATATTGAACTAGAAGTACTCAAATGACGGGAGTTAAGTATGTTGGCTATCAAGACATCGCATGTAATCGGTCGGTCGTGACTGCCAATCTTCTTTATTTAATCATCACAGAAAATTAAATCGTATTAGCAGTACACTTTTATCTAACTTCTGTCGTTTCTATGGTTACAGAATGTGGTCCATCAAGTCAGTGCCTGGAATAATCTATTTGATTTGCAGAATAACATAGAAAACAAATGTTTGAATATGAAGAGATGCTATACGACTACTTAACAGAACAAATATTTGGTTAACAGTCTCGAATATTACATATTGTCTTTTTTTGTATTGTTTTTATGAAGAAGACCTTGTGATTATTTTGTAGTGTGAGTGTGTGTGTGTAGGATATATATATATATATATATATATATATATATATATATATATATAGTTGAGCTTTATCGCATAGAGAAATTTGAAATCTAAACCTAGAGCGATAAAGCGAAACACAGTAATACATTTAATCAGATACTTTACTGTCTCTGCTAACACAACTACCCTTGCAACAGAGATTTATAATTCATTCTAAATTTGGCACAAGTTCGGTAATTTTGAGGGAAGGGGAAAGTCACTTACATCGCTTCTAATTATTGGCTGGCATTTTATTTTATCGATCTCGAAAAGACGAAAGACAAAGTTAGTCTCGGTGGGATCTGAGCTCAGAACATAAAGAGACGAAAGAAATGCCGTTAAGTATTTTGTCTGACGTAGTGAAGATTCTGCCAGCTCGCCACATTTATGGTTTCAAATTATAATGCATGGCCAGAAGTCTGGAAAAGATTAGTCCATGCCATTGGCTACAGTACTTAACTAGTACTTTACATTATAGACACCGGAAGTATTAAAGGCAAAGTTGACCTCAGCAGGATTTGAGCTCAGAACGTAAAGCGGCAGAAGAAATTCTGCAAAGCATTTTTCCGAAGCACCAACAGTCGGTGAGTTTTAATTGTGATCCATTAGACAAAAATTTTTAAGGGTGTGGGAATTAGAAGTGTGTACTTGTTTTAACAATTGAATTCAAGTGGAATTGAAATCGGGTTGGTGCATCATCTTGAGTGGGGCTTAAGTGTTGCTGTCGGTGCAGACATCTGTCGTCCCACAGTAACAAGGGTTGATTTTTATGCTTTTCACCACGATAGTAAGAAAGGGATTTTGTCGGTTTCGACGGTGAAGATTTAATTGTTCGGTCGACTGAATTACCAGCTCGTTGAATGCGGTAGCATTAGTAGCTGTGTATTCTAGACACTTGTCATTAACATAAATCTCAGTAAGAATCAGCCAGATACAATGCATAACAAAGCTGTACCTTTGAGCTACAGGTGCTATCCATCCGATCAGTGGCAATGGTCAAGAAGTTTGCATCTCAATCATGAAGTTTTGGGTTCGATCCTAATGCGTGGTACCTTGGTTCAGTGTCTTTTACCCTTGTCTTCGGACACCAAACTAGAAAAGTAGCAGGTTAAGAGAATGATTTTTAAATACTCAAGAGTCGAATTCAGAATAAATATACTTTATTTTTGATTAGGTAAAGACGTTTGAGTGGCACAATGAGATAGAGAGTGTGACACAAGTATATTCCTGAAGCTATTGTATTTCCATTGTGTTACTAATGTAACACAATGGAAATATAATAAGCTTCAGATTGGTATTGAAATTTTGTTTGGGCGTATACCAGTCACTGGAGCAGTGGCAACATTTCAGGAAAGGAATAGAGCAATTTTCTTTCTAGAAAATCACGGAGACTTTTAAGTTCATATTTTGTCACTGACAAGGATGACCACTTGGGCTAGATGACCAGATGATTCAGTTTATTTAACTACTTGATTATCAGGTTAAGGAACTCACTTAGAAATGGAATGCTGTTATGTAATAAAGCATGAGTAAGTGAATGATTCGTCATTTGGAAATTCAATTCTTATACACTATTTCAGTGAACGCCCGATAAAGGATTGTCTGTACACAGACGCGAGTGCGCGCACACACACACACGCATGTATATATATATGCACGCTATTTTATTAAACGGGAAAACCATCACAGACTGTCACTTAGAGTTTTTGATGAGCAGTTACGCACATCAGACACTTGTGATAATACAGACTAATAAATAAATTTTTGAAAATTGCGAATATACAGGCGCAAGAGTGGCTGTGTGATAAGTAGCTTGCTTACCAACCACATCGTTCCGGGTTCAGTCCCACTGCGTGGAACCTTGGGTCTTCTACTATAGCCTCAGTCGGACCAAAGCCTTGTGAGTGGATTTGGTAGACGGAAAATGAAAGAAGCCTGTTGTATATATATATATATATGTATATATATATATATATGTATATATATATATATATATATATATATATATATATATATATATATATATATATATATATATATATATATATATGGTGGCGGGGGGGAGACAAACACAAACATGTATATATATATATATATATATATATATATATATATGTATATATCCATCTCTCTCTCTCTCTCTCTCTATATATATATATATATATATATATATATATATGTGTGTGTGTGTGTGTGTGTGTGTGTGTATAAGAAGGGATGACCACTAAGTGGACATCCAATATGCTAGAAAGAGGTCATCAACGACCCAACCTCAAGAAAAATAATGTTCCCCAGAAAAAAATTTTGCAAAACACCAGAACAAGACAAAATTAGAAATATACAGAATAAAGAATTAATTGTGTACCGGTTTCGAACATTAACGTTTTACTTACGTAACAACATCTGTGTTCTCATCAACACAATCGTTCTAGAATCAATATAATTTGCAGAACTATACATGAATTGTCTTCATGAAATAAGACTTGCGTACAGTTCTACCGATTACATTGGGGTTATTTTTCAAAATGCCTCAGCTCTGGCGCGCCAAGAATCCGGAAACAATTCTGCAGAGAATAATTCACTGCAGTATATGTTGTCGGCTGCGGAATTGTTTCCGGAATTTGGCGCGCCAGAGCTGAGGCATTTTGAAAAATAACCCCAATGTAATCGGTAGAACTGTACGCAAGTCTTATTTCATGAAGACAATTCGTGTATAGTTCTGCAAATTATATTGATTCTAGAACGATTGTGCTGATGAGAACACGGATGTTGTTACGTAAGTAAAACGTTAATGTTCGAAACCGGTACACAATTAATTCTTTATTCTGTATATTTCTCATTTTGTCTTGTTCTGGTGTTTTGCGAAATTTTTTTCTGGCGAACATTATTTTTCTTTGTGGTTGGGTCGTTGATGACCGCTTTCTAGCATATTGGATGTCCACTTAGTGATCATCCCTTCTTATACACATGTAATACAATTTTTCTGAATTTTCAGATTTTTTATATGTTAGGCCACTTGGTTTTAAATTGAACTAATATTCAATTTATCACCCTCTATATATAAATAATGTGTGTGTATATATATATATATATATATATATATATATATATATATA
>NC_142938.1:28297750-28345250 GCF_046866305.1 Octopus bimaculoides | reverse complement strand
ATGATTGTAACATGCCTGAAATCCATTCGTAGATTACGTGATACTGTCTCAACTACTTCACATATCCATAAGTATTAATTCTAAGTTCCTGTCGAAAGATGTGAGGTGGTATGACTATCATAGTTGCTGGAAACTTAATTCGTATTACACTGAGGACACCAAAAGGATCTGCGCATAACCATCTGACATTTCACATGCTGGAATTTTGGTCTTGGCCGAAGGTTTTCTTATCAGATTTGAATTGGCTTTTCATCAGTGCATAGATTTGTATCAAATGTTCTCATGCACTACAATTTTCATAGTCCACACTAACAGCTGAAGTTCTTTGCTTTCATTCATTTTCCAGGATTATCATTTATATATAAACCAGCAGAAAGTTTCCTCTATAACATTTATCAAAATGTCAGTGAAATAAATACAACAAAAACGATCGTAGTGATATCATGCGCAATCAATTTCACTTTGGTCAAAGTTTTCAAAAGTAAGAGAGCAAGAAAGGACTATTTAACACAGTGGCGTGAGGTGAATGTAGTGTTACTTCATCTTTGTTGAGGTTGCTGTTGTTCTTGTTGCTGTTTTTGTTGCTGTTGCTAACGTTGCTCTAGTTTTTATTATTGCTGCTGCTGTTGCTGTTGTTTTTACAGTTGCTGTTGTTTTTACAGTTGCTGTTGTTGCTGCTGCTATTATTCATTTCTAAGTCAATCCCGATCGCGCAGTTTTATAATCAAAGACATCTCAACAAACCCATTACCATCACGCCCATCATTTTGTCTCTAAGACGACATCGTCCAGTATATGAGACGCTTTTATAAAATAACTGCACATTTATATGAACGCAGTAGAAACTGTTTAGCCTAGGCGCCACTCCAAAGTGTCTTTAGACTGTGAGATCTGTTATTGTCCATATGAAGCTAAAATGATATTGCAAGGATTGTGATTTAAGAGGCAGGAAATCCTTCTTGAAGTAGTCGTTGACCTTCAACGAACTACAAATGGTCACTGTTTACACATCTGTAACAGGTCAGATGACAAATGTACGGAGAATACGAGTATCAACTACATCGATCTAACACACATACACACACACGCTCTCTCTCTTTCTCTCTCTCTTTCTCTTTCTTTCTCTCTCTCTCTCTTTCTCTTTCTTTCTCTCTCTCTCTCTCTCTTTCTCTTGAAGAAGCACAAGAAAACAACAGAGAACAAGCAACACAATTACCTTTATACATAAAAATAACTATTCTAAATATAAATAGTTCAATATAGATACATAAAAACTCAAGAACATTTCGAGAGGAATAAGCTAGGGAATTAATATCTTTGTACAGCTCAGAATAGGAACTCATTGTAAACTCCTCTTGTAATTTTATGTTACGTTCGCGATTAAGATCATATTCAACAAAAACCTGCAGCACTTCGTCTACACGTGCCACTCCTTTAGCAATAATCTTTATAGACAATTTAAGTGATGTAAATAGAACTTATGTTGTTTTATCTGTATCCTCAGCTTGTTCTTAAACTATCACGTGCTTACACATCTAATGGCTGCCATTTAGTTTATCAGTTCCTCACCATAATATGGACACTTTTATCTTTCTGAACTTTGCACCAACTGTTTACAACCACATGGAATGTACACCAGTGTCATATATATATATATATATATATATATATATATATATATATATAAACAATATATGAGTATATGCATATATATGTACATGTATGTATATACGTTCATATATATATATATAAACAATATATGAGTATATGCATATATATGTACATGTATGTATATACGTTTATCCACATGTACATATAGATACATAACTGGGTACATGACGTGGCAAAAGAACAAGGACAAAAATGGTAAACAAGGTGCAACAATCAAGCAGGCCACATAGAAACATCCCCTTCATCAGCTGCCACCATTAAAACTCCGGCGTTTCGAAGAATTAATATATATATATATATGTATATATATTATCAATGATTCATTGTTATAGATTGTCTACAATTTCCCCCCTCCAATTTCTCTTCTGTCCCCGTAGTCATATGTTCATCTTTTAATTTTTTTCTCGTTCAATTTACTACTTTTTTTTTGTTTTTATTCCTTCCTTTTCTCTTCTATTTATAAGCTTTACGCTCACCTCTGTCAGATTCCTCTTGCCATTCACGTACTTCGCTAATTTTCTTCCTAATCTTTCCTTATTTTCATAGAACTTTATCTCATAGAACTAATGTTTTTCTTACACAAGAGTTGTATTGTACACTGTTGTTCCTCTCTTGTTAATAACTTTATTCAACATTAGACTATCTCACACCCATATCCTTACACGTTCTTGCTGCCTCCATTCATTTCTCCTTGTATATATATGTATATGTGTGTGTGTGTGCATGTGGATGTGTGTGTGTGTGTGTGCATGTGGATGTGTGTGTGTGTGCATGTGGATGTGTGTGTGTGTGTGTCGGTCTTGAGAACACCGTCTTTTTGTGTGTCTTATTTTGCCTTTCTTATGTGCGCATGTCAAGTTGAGCAATACTATCAATTAGGGGTCGAAATGTTGATGATTTTTGCTTGATATCAAAAATGATACCTGATGAGCGTGTCCACATCTATTGTGTGTTTTTATTTTTGTTTTCTGTATATTTCATTGCTGTCCTCCAGGCCTTCAATGCCATATTTACTACACACGCACACACACGCACACACACACACACACACACACACACACACACACACACACACACACACACACACACACAACACACACACACACACACACACGCACGCACGCATATATACATACACACATATATATATAACACACTCGCATGCACACGCGCGCACGCGCACACACAGACACACACAGCACTATGTGGTAATACTTCAACAAGTAGAACAGCACTCGATTAGCGAAGAGAATAAAGATGATCTTAAATTATAAAACCATAAATCTTGAAATTACAGATATCCAGGGATCCCTGATCGAAATAATTATATTTTCTACTATTTATCAAGGTGGAAACAAAACCGTTTGTCTGTTGTCCTTTGAGCAGATAACGTTTAAACAAGAAACACTTGTAAAGAAGAAAGCAAAAAGGAAAAAAAACACAGGGTAGATGACCTAACTTGCAATAATTCGATGTTAAGCGGACGTAAACCAGATATTTATGGATAAGTGTCCGGTGGTCTACTTTAAATTCCGACAAGATGTATTTTTTGAAATGTGAACATAAAGAAAAAAAAACCTCGTTCCTCGAATTTATGTATTCGTTTCTCAAGCGAACGCACTGAACAACTTTTAGACCCGTTAATATAGGATCTGTATACAGAGGAGAATTTCCGTTTTATATCGAAATTGTCCCGTCGTCTTTAAGCTTCCAGATTAGAGCCGAAAAGTTTGTCGAATGTATAAACGGCACCTAAAATTCGAAAAATGGTTGTTATATCTAAATTTAAATTTTCCTTCCACAGCTCCGATATAAAATTTGATATTTTACGATCATTGTCATAGTTTGCTGAAACCTACACTTCATAAACACAGGAAGTATAACAAGCGAACGAATAAGCAGAATTACGTATAGACCAGTGGGATCCGTGTAGATTCGAAGGAACAAAAAAGATTAAGAGGACCACCACCACCACAAGGTTTTCCGCCAACTCATCAAGAGTTATGCACCTGTCTTCTCTGTCTTCTCTGATCAAAGCATCTGCTTTTGCATTATTGGCAGGATTCACATAAGCGGACGGACGGCCATAACGGGGTTTATCGGCTATACTCGCAGTTCCCAACTTTTCATCTTTCAGACGACGGACCCACCTGCATACATGGCTATAATCTAAAGTATTGTCCTCAAAGACATTTTGTAATTGTCGGTGAATGATCGTAGGGGTTTCTCCCTCAGCAACAAGAAATTCAATCACTGCTCTTTGTTTTTGACGTAACTCCAAGCCATTTTGAATTTTCCTTACCAGTCTAAAAACCTGAAAAGTAAGAAACAAAATATTTCAGAACATAAATGATATAATCATTTATAACTGGGAAAATTTTCAGTTATTTTTATCAAAAACTTCACATGAAATAAAGAAAATGGCATTACTTTTTGACTCACCCTCGTACATATATTATCTTTTACGCGTTACTTGTTTCTGTCATTGGACTGCGGTCATGTTGAGCCACCGCCTTGAAAGGTTTAGTGTAACAAATCGACAGCAGTACATATTTTTTTGAGTCTCGTATTTATTCTATCGCTACTTTTGCCGAACCGCTAAGTTATGGCAACGTAAACAAGCCAACACAAGTTCTGAAGCGCTGGGCTGAGACAGACACAACACAAACAAAGAGACAAATGCGCGCACGCACATATATATGTGTCTGTGTCTGTGCTGTGTTTATATCTACGACGGGCTTCTTTCAGTTTCCGTCTACCAAATCCACTCACAAGACTTTGGTCGGCTGGAGACTATAGTAGAAGACATCTGACTGAGGTGCCGCGCAGTGAGACTGAACGCAAGAACATATACTTGAGAAGTAAAGTTCTCAACCATGCAGCCACGCATTGTATGAATCGTGTGTGTATGTGTGTGTGCGCGCGTGTGTGTATACACACACACATACCTACCTACGTACATAGGTAAGTAGGCAGGTATATATGCTTTTATGAATTATGTATGTATGTATGTATGTATGTATGTATGTATGTATGTATGTATGTATGTATGTATGTATATGTATATATATATATATATATATATATATATATATATATATATATATATATATATATATATATATATATATATATATATATATATATATATGTACATATGACCATTTAACATACGACTATCATGGCACTCCCGCAATCACCGTCATCACTGTCGTCACCATCGTCCTCTTCTTCTTCTTCTTCTTCTTCTTCTTCTTCTTCTTCTTCTTCTTCTTCTTCTTCTTCTTCTTCTTCTTCTTCTTCCCTACCAAAAATTCTCAACGACCTCGAATCCATAAGAGTAAACAAGAGAGACAGAAACACGCAGAAACAAGGAAAATGCTACTTGTATTTGGACACTATGTAAATATTATTTTAAAAAACATTTGTTTTAATTTTTCCAAAATTTAATTGTTTTCTATACTTACAATTGAAAAGGTCTTAATGACTGAAACCAGTACTGAAATGTTTTTTATGAAATTATTTTAGCATTTTCTACCTTGACTTTTTTCCCCTATATATATATATATATATATATATATAAATTTTTAATTGTTTCAGTCATTAGACTGCGGCCATACTGGGGCACCGCCTTGAAGAACTTGTAGTCGAATGAAAAACCCCAGTACTTAAGTCTGGTACTTATTCTATCGGTTGGTTTTGCCGAACCGGTAAGTTACGGGGGCGTAAACACATCAACCCCAGTTTTCAAGTGGCATGCGGGGAAAAACACAGACACAAAAACGCACGCACACACAAATATATATATATATATATATATATATAAACGACGGGATTCTTTCAGTTTCCGTCTGCCAAATTCACTCACAAGGCTTTGGTCAGCCCGAAGCTATAATAGAAGACAATTGCCCAAGGTGCTACGCAGAGGGACTGAACCCGGAACCATTTGGCTGGAAAGCAAGCTTCTTACCTAACAGCCACATGTACCTGTATATAATTCATACAAGCTGCCTGCCTGCCCCCCTGCCTGCCTGCCTGCCTGCCTACCTACCTACCTACCTACCTACCTACCTACCTACTACATACATGCGTGTAAAAATAAATATCATTAGCGACATAAGCAGTATTGATGCCAAAGGTGATCTTTATATCCAACTTAACGTGGATGTATTGTTACAGCGCCGAATTCTGCCTTATTTACCTTGAGGTGACCTCTCATATGGACGCAGGGTGCATAAAAACACGCATAATTATGTCGCTGGCAGAAGAGAATCATCTACTGTGGGTGCCAGAATTGCCAGATCACGTGTTATAAGTTTGGTTTTGAAATACCAATAAAATCTCACTACCAGCGACAATAGACATGTGTTCTTTTATGTATATGCATCGATATGAGAGATAAATAACTGTGTATTCGGCACTATAGCAATACATCCACGTTAAGTTACAATGATTGCCCTTTCATACATGCATACATACATACATACATACATACATACATGCATACATACATACATACATACATACATACATACATATAGACAGACAGTAGAATTGACACGAAGCGCAGCCTCACTTGGACACAAGACTACCACATCACACTTTGAAGGCTATGAGTTTGCAATCCAGGAAGAGGAGATTGCCACAAAGCACCTGGTGAACAAAAGAGACAGTGATGCTTTTGTAATACTAAGGTGCAACCACATGTGTAGTCTATGTCATGTTTCTGTAGAAGACATTACGCATGTGATTAGCAGCTACCCTATAATGTCGTCACGGTACTACCTCTCTATGCAGCAACATGTTGCTAAAGCATTTTACAATGCCATCTGCAAAAAAGACTGTCCCGAAATAAACTTAGAAAATCCCTCTGTGATAGAATGCATTCATAAACACCAACTGAAGGAATAATGGTGGAATATACCTCTCAAAACTTCTGTCAAATGTAAACGTAACAGGCCGGATATTGTTGTTTGGGACAGAGAGACAAAGGTATGTACTGTCATAGAGGTCAGCTGACCTGCAGATATAAATATCTCTTTGAATATCAAAGAAAAAGAGGATACCTATGGACAACTGCTTCGAAACCTTCAGCTTCTATATCCAGACTATGAATTCATATTTATACCAATAATAATTGGAACACTAGGTTTTGTTAGTAAATGCTTAAAGGAGAATCTAGATAAACTGGGGTTTTCAGAAAGAGAAACTAACTGGCTGATTCGTACATTACAAGTTCAGTCTGTGAGTAGAACAGTAAAAATATGCAAGGCATTTCTCAAGTTCCAAATATGAATTTGTCTGTATTAACTACATCCCAAAGATGGAGCCTTGTATCCTTATTAGAAACCGGCTCCCTTCTCAGTGGAAGATTTATAACAGTTAAGAAAAAGAAGAGACATACATACATACACATACATACATACATACATACATACATACATACATACATACATACATACATACGTTAACAGAAAGGATACGTTAACAGAAAGCTCCAGGGTGATAACAACATTGACAACCAGAGCAGTCTATCGTGGACAAACAATCGGGTCACCAACTCTCACTTTGAAGGGTATGCCTTTGCTATTCAAGAACAAGAAATAGCAACCAAATTCCTAATAAACAAACAGGACAGAGAGGCGGGCAAAGCGCCACAATGTAATAATCGATGCAGACTCTGTGGAATCAGTATCGAAGATATCACCCACATCATTAGCAGCTGTCCAAAAATGTCATCACGGTATTACCTACCTATGAGACATGATGTTGTGGCCAAGACACTGTACAATGAAATCCGCCGATAGGATAAACCCGGGGCTAAGGAGATGAAAACCCATAATGAGGTAGAGGCCATTACCACTCACAATATGAAAGAGTATTGGTGGAATGTCCCAATAAAAACCTCAATAAAGTGCAGACATAATAGACCGGATATAGTAATCTGGGACAGAGAAGAGAAACTCTGTACAGTAGTAGAAATCTGCTGTCCTGCGGATGTCAACATCCCACTAAAGATTAGTGAAAAAAAGAACAACTACGCCGAGCTACTGAGAAATTTACAGATACTCCACCCAGACTACAAGTTCAGATTCATACCCGTGATTGTTGGGGCATTGGGATATGTAACGAACTGCCTCAACAAAAACCTGGAAAAATTAGGGTTCTCAAAACCTGAAAGAAAAAGGCTGATTAGAAGACTACAGATTCAAGCCATCAATGGAACTGTAAAGATATGTAAAACTTTCCAAAAATTTAGCACATAAATACATATGCATGCATCTAGACATAAAAACGCATCCATAAAACAAACATACAAATCTGCGCATACACTAACACCAAATACTGCACACACACACATATGCACAAATACCTAGATGATGTTGATAAAAGTTCCAATGAAGGAGCCTTGAATCTATGTTAGAGTCCGGCTCTTTCTCTATGGACAAGAAATACAGAAACGAAACTGATTGATAACATACATACATACATCCTCCATGTGTATGTATGGATGTTTTCTTGAGTTTTTCATTATTTAGATTCTCCTTTTGAAGAGAGGGCTGGCTGGTTTCTAACAAAGAATGCTGGAATGTAGATAATGAAAAAATGTCCTATTTTAAACCTTAGAAGAGTTCTGCTTACAGATTACATTTTTAATGCGTGAGTTAGTTGGCTGGTTACTTTTTTTCTGAAAATCCAAGCTTATCCAGACCGTATGTATGTATGTATGTATGTATGTATGTATGTATGTATGTATGTATGTATGTATGTATGTATGTATGTACCTGTCTATCTATGTATCTTGTTCTGATAAGAATAGGGTGGTGTTGAATTCCCCTCTGTAGTATTTTAATCGATCAAATATGGAATCGATTAATTTGTGTCTAAGTGTTCATTGCTGCATTTTGAGATACGCTATTCTATTTGAAACGTATTTAGCTAATCGATCATGAATAAATCACCATTCTTTCGTGCTTTGCTATTATACTCTGTGACTATATACTGCATTTAAACTGTATCCATACAGTGTTTGAATTTACAAATTGAACAGGAGTCAGAAACTGAATTTACAACCAATGTGGATTACTGTGACATTCAGACAATTTAGTCGGATTTGATGCTTGCACAGTGTTTATAAACTATTCTTTAACTTCTTTTTCATCATTATATACGAACATACATACATACACACATACACACACACATATGCACGCACGACGCGCGCGCGCACACACACGCACACTCACACAAATAAAGAGTATAGCTAGCTGAGAGCTAGCTATAGTCATCAGGCCGAAAACACCTTAATTATATAAAGGTTACATTGTCGTTAAGGAATCCCAAGATAACTCGCCGAAGATCCTCGGCGAGTTGCCCCACGTGTAATTATTATGATGAGTAGCTGGCTGAGTACTCTTTGTTGAGTAATTATTACATCAGAGGATCTGCTAACTAAGAAACATATGCAGCCTGAATTTTACCTCCTCTACTCCCCTAATTTGGATTTTTATTTGCATTCATAGCAATTCAACTTTTTTTTCAGCTTATCGAACTTCGATATGTGAAAAGCTTACAACCTGCAGCGCCAATAAATCATTATTGTTCCTGAACATTGTTTTTATACCAACCACAGACTACTCAAAACCTTACATGCTTCTTATACTTAGCTCGGTGGATCTTATAATCACACACATACATACACACACACACACACACACACACACACACACACATGTATATATGTACATATATACATGTGTATTTATATATGTATGTATGTTTCATTATGTGTGTATATGTGTGAATGTGTATGCATATATATATATATATATATATATATATATATATATATATATATATATATGAAAAAGGGGTTTGTATGATAGTGTATAGAGGAATATATTATTCAAAGGAATTCCAAATCTGTCTGTTTTTTATGCTTTATTTATATTCTTATAATATTAATGTAGGATATAGAATATATAATATATTCAGTAAAATGAAATTAAGTATTGATTGTCTTATTGAATAAATGAAATATTGAATATTGAATATTAAATATTAAGTATTGAAAATTTAGGAACTAGTATACTTTCTTGCATTTTAGCAGTCTTCAAAGTCCCACGCTGTGACAGGAGTGTGTATCGCGACTATTCCGATTATTTTGATATCAAAGACCGTATGTTAAGGCAGAGAGCTAGTAGACATTTGCGCACTGGGCAAACATGTTTAGTGGCATTTTATCCGTCTTAGCGTTCTGAATTCAGATTCCACCGAGGTCGACTTTGTCTTTCATCCTTTCGATGAAAAATTACTAGTCGAGAACTGGAGTTGATGTTATCGACTTACCCCATCCTTAAACTTGCTGGCCTTGTGCCAAAATTTGATACCAATATCTAAGACTGCATTGTACGTGACCTCTTTTAAAGCTGTAGGGTTTAATTTGAGGAAGAGTTGGCAGTCTTATTTCCTGAGCTCTATCCCATTTCCTTGGCTCATGTGATAAGGATTTCTTGTAATTGTCCATGTTTAACTTAATAGATAACTCTTTTTGGACGGCTATGTTTGTAAACCTTCTATCTGTGACCATGCCGTCTTATCTTTTGAGATATAATGTATTTGTGCCTACGTTGTAGAATATATCTTTATCTTTTTTCAGACAGTAGGGTGTGATTTTATAGTAATTTCTTAGCGATTTCTAGTAAATGAAGAGATCCCATATAAATACCTTTGTCATGATGTTTTATTGAGCATGTCTGATTGAATTAATTGGTTCTTGTTATTTTTTATTTTATTTTTTGATTTTATCAGTTTCCTTGACAGAAGGACAACCGAGACTGATGGAACAAACACTGGCTAACGAATTATTTGCATACCGGAGGTTTGCTTCGAATGTCTGCAACGGGAAAAGATTCTGCTGACGGAAATCCCGAAAGAAACTGGTGGCTTGTTTTGAAGTATAAATAGCAGAACACGAAGCAGATGCATCATTGGGGAATTTAAACGGCTGTACATTAATCAGGCGTATTATTTGAGAATATAAATTGTCGAACACTAATAAAATGTATTATTCAGAAATATAAACAGTACATCGTTAAACACCAAGGTTCTGAACTGAAAAATACCATATACACTCCATTAAAACTTATTAGGAAACTTTTCTGTTTCTTATCGCCACCCCTCTTTATTAGTGTGACGATAGAATTGTTTGCATTCATATAAGCCTTCTTCCTCCGCCATGAGGCTGGATGAATTTAAAAAGTATAAAATACTAGCTTAATTTTATTAAGCATGGTAATTAGTCCGTCCCTCTTCATTTCGTACAGTCCCCACCCCACTTGCAGTGTTTTTTTTTTTTTTTTTAGAGAAGGCATCGAAGCAATTTCTAAGAAACAAGAGATTTGTTTACTGAAGGCTCTAAGGGATGAATTTAAACAGTCCTTAATAAAAAGGTTATACAGTAGCGTACATATATACGAACGGTTCTCTGATTGAATAGCGAAAGGTTTTTCTGTAGAAAATTAAACTCAGGTAACGAGCTGAAATGTGATCAACGAACAACGAGTATACTACGCACGCGTATTGATTAGGAGGCCATTCGCTTAGCGAGTTGAAATTTGGACAACAAACTACAAGGAGACTACATACGCAAATAAATGATTGGAAGCCCATTCGCTTAGTGGGTTGGAATTTGAACAACAAGCCACGAGAAGGCTACAAACACATATAGGTGGCTGGAAGAGCGTGTATGAACGTCCATGTACGCATTTCATGTAACTTGCAGGTTTTCATATTTCATATTGAAATTAATAAATTCTATCATATTTTTTGCTAAAATCATGGATCTACAGAAGTAAGACAAAGGGAGAAACGCATGCATGCACGCATGTATACATATACGTATACATTTATGTATTTGCTATTGATAGATTGAAAAATAAAACATCATTTCATGCCTTTATATGGAATTTTGGTCTGGTGTATTTCAATTACTCAGCAATTTGGTTAAAAAACAGGTTTCTGGAACGGATTAAGTTCGTATACTGAAGCTCCGCTGTACACGAACACTAATAATTGCGTGTATGGTATATTAGAGATGTATGGTATTTTTAGAGATTATGTCAGGTCGCTCTCGAGTGCTACTGGTACCATGTAGCCCAGTACAACCTGTTCCATGGTCAGGTCGTCGGCGACTAAACTGGCAACCCCACCAGGCTTGCTTTGGTGAGATGGGTGCTTGTTGAACACCCTGTGGGACAAAAAATAAGACCCGTCAAAGGGCGGAGGAACTACAAAGTAGTCAACGGCCATTCAACTATGTGTGTTTGTGTGTGTGTATTGTGTATGTTGCATTTTGGATTCTGTGTGTGTGTATTGTATAGTGTTTTTTTTTAAATTGTATATATAGTATGGGCAGTGGGCAGGTCCTCCTGATCCTGTACGGGTAGTGAGACGTCCCCGCCCACCAAGAGTCTCCCACTGCCTTGCGGGTAGGTTTTTTTTTAGTTAATCAAAGGCTAGGGAGTAAACTGCATCCAAATCCAGAGTGGAGCCCCAAAGGCGGTTAGGTGATGAAGTCCATCATCTCTCCGGCATAGCCCGCAGTCTAGTTATGGCTAGGATGTGTCGTCCTGCGTCCCTCCTGGCTAGATCGGCTGGACCGAGAGGGGGGGTCCTGGGTTTGGGCAACCCAAGGCTTCCACAGTTCTCTTGCCCAGGATTCAGTGACTCCACCCCTCTACTTCTTCCTCTTCCAAGTCCTGAGGCGATGGGTGAGTGGTGACGGTGGCAGGTGCAGGATGGCGCTGGGAGCTGCTAGCCATGGACCTGCTCTCGGGCGGTCAGGGAAGGATGGTCGTTCTGCAGCCTACCGGGGCAAGGGCATAGTTTAGCAGTCACTCTGACGACGGAGCAGCCTCTTCAGGGATAGCACTGCTCTCCCCCTTAGGAGGAAGGGTCTAGAAAAGGTGACCCCATCTCATCCTGTCAGCACACCGCAGCTGACTGGTCATCTACCACGCGGTCGAAACATGAAAGAAATACGAAAGAAGAACCCAAAATCCCCCTGTCGGAAAAGCACTTTATGTGTTGGAGCCTGGAACATCAGGACACTCATAGACAACTAAAACTGTGACATACCAGAACATCGAACAGTACTTGTGGGTCGTGAACTGCAGAGATACAGCATTGATGTTGCTGCCCTCATGGAAAGCACTGGATAAACGCAGGGAATCAGGAGTTGGCTTTGCCATTCGCACCGCCCTCGTCAAGAACCTGGGGTCCCTCCCAAGAGAAATCAGCGACCGCCTGATGTTGATGAGAATTCCTCTCCAAGGCAAGATGCACCTGACACTCATCAGTGCTTACGCCCCCACTGCGACCTACACTCTGGAGCAGAGAGAGCTGTTCTATCAGAACCTCACTAAAGTGCTACGGGATGTTCCTAGAGACGACAAGCTGCTGATACTCCGGGGACTTCAATGCCCGTGTAGGCTGAGATGCCCAGTCTTAGACAGATGTCATCAGGCCACATGGCATCGGACATGAGAATACCAACGGTCAACTGCTACTCACCTTTTGCACTGAACAGAGACTCACCATCGCCAATATCCTGTACCAACTGCCTGACCTCCACAAGGCTACCTGGATGCACCCAAAGTCGAAGCACTGGCACCTGATTGCCTATGTGATCACCAGGCGCCCTGACATCCATGATGTTCGCATCACTAGGGCAATGAGGAGAGCTGACTGCTGGACAGATCACCTACTGTTGATGTGCAGGCTGTCCTTTTCCATCGTCAGCAGACACAGACTCCAGAAAGCTGATGTTAAAAAGAAACTTATTGAACCAAAAACAAAAGAGACCCTCATTGCCAAACTTGCGAACCAGCTTGAACGTCTGCCAGCAGAGGGCCAACTTCCGGGATGCAGTGTAATACTCTGCCAGCCTTACCCTTGGCCACACAAAACGGAAACACCAAGACTGGTTTGACAACAAGGAGATCACCAACCTCCTCCAGGAGAAGAAAGAAGCCTTCACAGCCTGGCTCAGCGACAAAGACTCCCAAGCCAAGCACGATCTCCTCAAGAACATCAGAGGAAAGGTGCAGACTGAGCTGCGACAGATGAAAGGCAAGTGGTGAGAAAACAAGGCTGCAGAACTACAGCAGTATGCAGACGAGCACAACTCCAAGTTCTTTGCCGACCTGAAAGACGTGTATGGCCCCACGCTAAATGCAATGGCACCTGTGGGCTCTGCCGATGGAACTCTGCTTATTGAAAAGAGCGACATCATACAGCGCTTGAGTGAACACTTCAGCCAGCTGCTAAACAGACCTTCCCAGATTGACCAGTAGGCCATCCGAGACATGCTACAGTGGCCAGTCCTGGTGTCGCTTGATGACCCCCACCCCCAACACTGGCAGAAATCCAGAAAGCTATCAAGCAACTACATGTAGGGAAAGCACTTGGTCCTGACGGAATAGCCTCAGAGATCTTCAAAGAGGGAGGTGAAGCTGTTGCCATCAAGTTGACTGAGCTGATACAGCAGTTCTGAGACGAAGGGTCAGTGCCGCAGGACTTCAAGGATTCCAACATCATGCATCTGTACAAGAACAAGGGGGACAGAGCTTCATGTGACAACCACAGAGGCATCTCCTTGCTAAGCACCGCAGGAAAGATCATGGCCCGTGTTTTTCTGAACCGCATCACACATCACCTGCTGGATGACGTGGTCTCAGAGAGCCAGTGTGGATTTAGGAACAACAGGGGGACAATAGATATGGTCTTTTCAGTACGGCAGATACAAGAAAACTTCCCTTGAGGTCTGCGGCATTTCAGCCTGTGGCTGGGAATCGCTTGCCTCTGACCGCGGCGCCTGGCGTCCAGCTATCCAAAAGGGTGTTAGGCTGTTCGAGGAAAAGTGCCCCAAGAGCCTGCAGTTGAAGCGACAAGCCCGAAAAGAGAGGATCCCCAACCCTACTTCTGCTGTTACGTGCACAACATGTGGCCGCATCTGCGCGTCTGCCTTTTGGTTCCGCTCCCACCTCTGGCGTCACTGACGTCATTGTCGAACCCCGACAGACTTCCATTATTCTTATTTTAGAGATGAAAATATTCAATAGTCTGGAGTCAGTGGTTACTGCTAAATATGGCTTTTTGCTGAGTGAGATGTGCTGACGTATCCGGTGGCGTATCTTATCCTGTCCACTTCTACTTTCGTTTGTAATTATTTAAGATTCCTAAGTGTTATCCTCTGGTTTTTTAGTGAAGTCATCACATCTGTCGGAAGGGAGGACTTTCAGTAGTAATAAAAAAATGTCTATCCAATTGACAATATTACCAACAGGCAGAAATAAAGATGAATGTTGTCCCAAAGAAAATAAAAAAAGACACAATCCTACAGGTATTTTTGGGCAATTCAATGTGAGACAACGGCGTTTAGCAAAGAGGTAGTGATAGAAAGCAATAGATTGGAAGATGAATTAGTAAGCTAGAAGCGGTAATTAAAAATGACATCTCAACAACGTTCTGGGGGCATTATTTACATTATTTACATTATTTACATTATTTACATTATTTACATTCATCAGGTATTTGTCCTCATCTTGTTTGTTGTTAACACAACGTTTCGGCTGATATACCCTCCAGCCTTCATCAGGTGTCTTGGGGGAAATTTCGAACCAGAGTTCTCATTCCTAAGGTATTTTTTGATGTTGTTATTGTTGTTGTTGTTGTTGTTGTTGTTGTTGTTGTTGCTATTATTATTATTATTGTTGTTGTTATTATTATTATTATTATTATTATTATTATTATTATTATTATTATTATTAATAATAATAATAATAATAATAATTATTATTATTATTAAATAATGCACATAATTACTCATCTCTTAAATATAGAACTGTATTATCTAATCGGTACGGAGCCGACATTAGACTTCCATGAAGACATATAGAGAAACTCCATCAAAAACTAGCTCGTCTTTCAAACCATCTAACTTTCTTATGTAGATGTAGAGACACAAAGTTAATACCACCTGGCTTGAATATAATGACACCAGTCGATTCACATAAAGCTAAAAGAGGAGCGGAAAGGGCAGGACATGCCCACGTCCGTGAGAGGATCCATTACAACCGTTGGAAAAAACATCAACTAAATAGCGAAATCAAAGAGAGGTTATCTTCATCACTTAGAAAAATAACCAGAGCTGATGATAGAAAGAGAATCCAACAAGATCTGGAAAAGTCATACATGAAAGAATTTCAAATGGTGAAGACACGCCAGATTAAGAAGTTTATGAAACTCAAAGGTCAGAGAATGAAGACTGAAATCCGTCACCCACCCGTGAAAACAGTAATTAATGTAAGTAACCGACATTTAGAAAGCTCTGAAGAAGTAGTTCTGAACAAAGGTCTCAACTTTGCGACAACCATCAAGTGTATTCCATACTTGGACATAATAGCCCCTATTGAAGGGATAGCCGTAAAGATACCAAAAGCTCAGGGAGATGAACGAAGACGGAAAGTGCGACATACTAGAAAAAGCAAAACTTTCTAAACCAAACATCACTAAGGAAGAAAAGTTCGCTACCAAAAGACTACAGAGTGACAATTCCATCATAGTACTTCCAGCGGACAAGGGAAATTCTACAGTGGTGTTGAACAAGTCTAACTATTCTGAAAAATTGGTAAGTCTTATAAGTGATGGTAGCTACAGCAAAGAAAAAAAAAGACCCAACTCTGAAAACAGAGAGGAAGTTGTCACAGATCTTGATCAAGAACAAAGATCACTTTACACCAATCAAGTACAGACAACTGACTCAACACTACAGTAAACTACCACACATGTACGGTTTCCCTAAGATTCACAAGGATGGTATTCCATTTAGACCTATAGTGATCTGTAGAGGTTCAGCATGACATCCACTGAGCCGCTTCTTTGTGGATATAATCAGTCCATTAGCAGGAAAGTCAACATCGTACGTGAAGAATTCCACCCACTTCACAGAATTGATCAAGGATACCCCCATTGAATCCAACCAGAGGGTGAGTCTAGATGTGATAAACCTGTTCATCAAAAGTCCCAACTGGTGAAGCACTATCGGTGATACAAGAAAAACTAGTGACAGACACCCATCTAAAAGAATGCACTAGTATACCAATAAGAAACTTGATGGAAATGTTGACCTTCTGTGTAGTAGCTACCTACTTCAGTATGGACGCTGATATATATCGACAAAAGGAGGGTTTAGCTATGGGTTCGCCATTATCACCGGTAATAGCCAATATATACATGGAATACTTTGAGAATTTGGCTTTAGGATCAACACCACTAAAACCAACACTATGGCTACGATATGTTGATGACACATTTATACTCTGGCCCCACCAGGAAGATGCCCAAGTGCTGTTAGATCATGTGAATTCAAAAAAGCCATCCATACAGTTCACAATGAAAAAGGAAAAAGACAATCAGCTAGTATTCCTGGACGTATTAATAACACGCAACAAGTATGGATTCAGGACATCCGTATACCGCAAGCCGACCTTTACTAGACGATTCCTCAACTTCAATTCCCGCCATCCATACCGTGTAAAAAGAGGGATTGCTCAGTGCCTAAAACATCGTGCAAAGAATATAAGTAGCGATCATGATACCCACCACGAAGAAATGATCAAGCTCAATAACGATCTGTTAAGCAACAACTACCCCAAAAGTATACTATCTACTCCAATTATGAAGAAAAAAGAGGATGAAGACAATAAACTGTCCACAGTCTGTCTACCCTATGTGAAAGGCCTCTCCGAAAAGATACGAAAGAAATGCGGCCCATATGACATCAGGACAGTATTCAAGAGTAATACAACACTTCGCAAATATCTCATTCGGGTAAAACCACCAATAGAAGAAAATATGACCAAAGACTGCGTGTACTCCATCCCATGCAGCTGTGGTAGGTTATAAAAAGGCGAAACATGTCGTCCCCTCAAAATAAGGGTAGAAGAATATCGCAAAGCTGTGACACAAGGAGATATTGATAAATCGGGTATAGCTGATCATGTATGGAGAAATGGAGACCATCTCCCCCCCGTGAGATGAAGTCAAAATAATAGACAGAGAACACCATTAGAAAATAGGAAAACTAAAAGAAGTAGCACATATGCTAGGACAAAACAACCTCCGAAGCAGACCGAGTGCAGATATGAGCAGCATATGGGAACCAGTATTAAGGAAAGATAGAAAAATATAAATTCAAAACTTAAAAATATAGAGGTAAGTTTTGTGACATAATCTTCGTGACAGCATCAAATTATCTGCTGAAGATGTTCAAGGATTTGTCAAACGCAATCATCAATATTAGTTCGATGGGAATGATTCTGAAGTCAAACCTCTCCTAAAATCTATGCACAAAAGATACAAGGCATGGATTAAAAAAAACAAAACAAAAGAAAACTCAATATCACTAAAACCTCTGTACATTTCCTCTAAGAAAATTGCTCAGATAAAAATTGTGTGAGATGAAAAATTCTTGGTGGGTAAAAAATGCTCAAGCATTGGAAATTGGCTGCTAACTCCTACAGCTTCAGAGCATTGCATGATAGTCTGAAAGATGTATTTGGTCCCAAAGGCGAACCTATTCTTTCTAACGACAGGCCAAAAAAAAAAAAATGCTTAAACAATGAAAAGATTGACTGAACGCTTTAAATCTGTATTAAATCAAAAATCCACTACCGATCCTGAAGTAATCAATAAAATCCTTCAGAAGCCTATAATTGAGGAACTTGCGGAAGATCCTTTCTGAGAAAAAATAAGAGCTGCTATTAAAAAAATAGATTCCAATGGTAAAGCTCCCGGACAAGATGGCATCCCAATAGAAGTGTACAAACATGGTGGTAGATAACTTAAAAATCTACGCAAGTTGATCTGCTTGATCTGCAAAAGTGGATCTGTTCTCCAACAGTTCAAAGATGCATGTATGACGAACTTGTACAAAAAAAAAGGGAAGATCTGTCTATGTGATAATCACAGGGAAATTAGTTTGCTGTGCATAGCTGGAAAATTCTTGCGAGGGTGATTATTAACCTTATAGATAAGCATGTAGTAAACAGCATATATCTTGAATTCTAATGTGGATTTCAAGCTGGAAGAGGTACAGGTGACATGACCTTTACCTGTCGGTAAGTTCAAGTAAAAGCACGTGAGCAAAATACTGACTTGTACATGGTCTTCGTTGACTTGACTAAGGCTTTTGATACAGTAAATTGTGAGGCGCTTTGGGAAATTGTGTCAAAAGTTGGTCTTCCTGATAAAATGATAAGGGTAATAGAATCTTTGCACGAAGGAATGAGGTTAACAGTGATATCTAACGGTCAATGTTCAGAAGCGTTTTCTGTTTCCACAGGAAATAAACCAGGCTGCTTTTTAGCCCCAGTACTATTTGCAAAATTCTTTTCTGTAATGCTCCAACATGATTTTAGGGATTAACATGGTGTAAAATTTAGGTCTACTAAATGTAAATGGGCAAAGCTTCAGATCAAAGAAAAAGATCAAGGAAGAGATTGTACATGATTGTCTGTTCGTTGATAGTTGCATTTTGATTTCTCATACATTTTAAGGAATTCAGGAAACAGTCGACAGGTTTGCTGCAGCAGCTCGTGCATTTGGACTTACTCAGCATTAAGAAGACTGAAGTTTTATTCTTGGGACAGAACACACTCAAGATTCAAATGTGATGATCGACAGTATGCCATTCAAATGGGTCAGGTCATTTAAATATCCTGAAAGTCCAATAAACTTTAAGAGTATTCTTCATGATGAAATAAATATTAAAATACCTAAGGCTACAAGTGTTTTAGAAAACTTTCCCATCGCTTGTGGGGTGAACACGGTGTTAGTTTGAAAAATAAAGTGTATCCAAATTTTGTATTTTGAGCACGCCTTTGTACGGGGTAGAAGCGTCGAGTTCCTACTACAGACATATAAGGAAACTTGAAACCTTTCACGTGCTATCTGTGCAATACTTGCACCATAAGATAGCAATTCAAGTGACACAAGGCTTAAATGCTGCACAGGCTTTTCTCACATCATTGTTAGCACTCTGTGTTATTTTCATTGCTATGTCATATTGTCCTTTTATACTCTTTTGTAATCATGTATGTCTTTTTGTAGTAATGAAAAAAATCATGGCTCTACGCATGAAATTAAGAGATGATCGCTATGCGACAATTATAAGAGCATATGCACTGACTCTAGATAGCAGTGAAGAAGCAAAACTCGAATTCTATGAAGCTTTAAAAGTGTGTTTGCATGGTGTAACGAATTCTGATTAAATTATTTTGCTTAGTGATTTAATGCTTGAGTTGGCACTGATTAGAACACATACAGGTGTTTTGGAAGGTATGGGGTTGGGAAAATGAACGATATCGGTTTGTTACTCAGTCAACTTTGTACAGAAATGGACTTATTGATATCGAATACTCAGTTTAATCATAAAGAATGTCACATGGATACATCCTCGATCCAAACAGCGGCATCTAATTGATTTTGTAGTTGTTAGACAGAGATATAAAAGATATACTTAATGTGCGTTCCTTAAAAGGAGCAGACTGTTATTCCAGTGACGCACTTGTTAGAGCAAAAATAAAATGACAATACATCTTAGACACAAGCAGCTTTACAATAAAAGCCTACCAGGACGTATTAATCCAGGAAAAGTTAAAAACCCTGATGTGCAGAATGCTTTCCAGGAACATCTTGCATCAATTCAGGATCTACCTTCAAGGGAGTGAACTACACGTTATATGATATCTCTTCTGAATTCCTTGGTTACAAAAAGCTGATAATCGGGATTGGTTTGATTCTCCAATTCGTAACATATTAATTAACGCAATAGAGAGATTACTCTGATAATTGTGCTCTAAACTGAAAATCAAATGGGTGCACAAGGTACCAGATTCTAAAGTACTTGAAGTGCTGGTGTGGATGACATTAAAGCTGAAATTCAATGACACAGACTTCGCTTGATTGGCCATCTGATAAGGGAATCTGATCAACGCATACCCAAACAATTATTTTATCGTCAGATAACAAGGAGCAAAAATGCCTCAATTTAAACCAAAAATGCGTTTCAAAGAGTTAATAAGTACATCGCTAAAGACTTTCAATATGATGCACGCAAACTGGAAGAGTGATGCAATGGGCTGACCAAAATGGAAGAGAAAATCCGATAAGGTGCTGTCTCGTTTGAAGATAATAAGCAGAAACATGGACTGATAAAAAAGAGGTAAAAAAAGGTTTGCATGTGGCCAGTGATCCTTCTCTCCTAACTTGTGATACCTGCAACCGTATTTGACTCTCTCAAGCTGGACAAGTTAGTCATAAGCGGAAGCACGTATCTAGGCTCTCTACTGACTTTTCACAGTCACAGTCTGATGAACTATCTCGCTCTGTTTGCCATAAGATCTGACAAGTCACATGAAATGTTACGACAATTTCCAGCAATCTTTACCGCGAAATCAAAAATGTAAAAAGGTTGTAAGTCTGTTGCTGGACTAAAGAGTCATTTCCGGTCTATCCCAGACCATCTAGTAATTTTAAACTAACTATTCAGTTCCATATTGCCTGCGAGTTTGTGTTGGTTTTTAACTAGTATGATGGCTATGTGTATATAATCTGTTAGTGCTGGTGTTGAGAAGAGCCATACACGATTAACGAGTAGACAGTTATTACACACATGCACACACACACAAACCATGGTTTAAAATAGCAAGAAATTTGTTATATGATTACAGGTAGCATCAAAACTGGCGCCTAAACGACATATAACTATTATAGGAAATCTGCGTCAATTCACTTAGATAATAGATCGCGAGAAGAGATGTCTGAATGTAGTTTAATATTTGGCTATATCTAGTTCAGTACTTAGTTGTATTTAGTTAAATGCCTCATTGTCATGTGTTGAAACTCTGTCGATGCTGGAGGGTTAAGTAAACAAACAACCATTAATGCGATTTTAATTTCACTGCAACAAACATAGTACCTATGTGAAAGTTGATTTAATCGGTCATTCTGCCGCCAACACTTTTAATATATACGTAGCATTATTATTATTATTATTATTATTATTATTATTATTATTATTATTATTATTATTATTATTATTATTATTATTGAGTGAGAGAGCAGTGCATGCCATCAAAGTGACACTGGACTAAAATATACGAAGCCCATTATACCCATCATGACTACCCGTCTGATAAGGGTACACCAGGCACATGCATCACAACCATATGTACGCGACATGGTGATCTCATATCAAGATAAACAGCGCATGACCTCGCAGGTGGGGCCCAATTAGAATTTTCTTCATGTCGAGTAGCCCATTCCGCTCAAAAGGTCCCTGAATAAGGATGTTGAGCAAAACACCCATGTCTCCAAAGGGGAATTATTCAAACCCCAAAGAATTCCTCTCAACGCATGACTATGATGCTCCCCCACTACTTCTGCTCATGATCAGAGATGCACATATCGTCAGCGATCAAGGGATATGCTCAATTGGTTATGGTGAAACAACTGACAAGCAAATCTGTGGTATTAAGCAGAATATTTGCTGTATTATTATTATTATTATTATTATTATTATTATTATTATTATTATTATTATTATTATTATTATTATTATTATTATTATCATTATTATTATCATTCAGTAGTTTTATTTTTATAACGTGCTTTCACTTCACTACCGAGCGCAGCTCTGTGTGCCTTGGGTATGTGCTGTGGTTTGCTGTGATGCTCTTATGGTTACTGTATTGAAAATGTTTTGCGTAGGATGTGTGCAGTGCCCAGTAGTGCTATTTTCTGCATGTTATGTACATTCGTAAGTCCTGGTGTTTTGGTTATGTATTTTCTGCGTTTTTTTAATCATACCTAATTCACCTATCATTATGGGGGTTGTTTCTGTTTTTAGGTTATCTCTATTTGTAGATCTTTGTATTTCGAGAGTTTCCCCCCTTTCTTTTAGATGTAGGAGGCATCATTTTCTTGGTTGTCTCTGACAACTATATCTTGTTCATTAGCCTTGATCTCTCTAGATGTGTAAATCAGTATATCACAGAGCATGGTTGCTTTGTCATTTTCTGAGACCTTTTCTGGGATATACTTATACCATCTTTCCCTGTCAACATTCCATAGTGCTGACATAGCTCCCAGTATATGTAAGTCCTAACGCTGTCATGTCTGTCGATGTATTCTTTCTTGACTAAGACTGGTTAGCCAGAGAATTGTTGTTTCTTCCCTATCACCACATATTCGGCAATTACTTGTATTTTTCTTTAATAAGCCTGTCGTATATATATATATATATATATATATATATATATATATATATATATATATGTATGTGTGTATGTGTTTGTATGTCTGTGTTTGTCCCCCCAACATCGCTTGACAACCGATGCTGGTGTGTTTATGTCCCCGTAACTTAGCGGTTCGGCAAAAGAGACCGATAGAATAAGTACTAGGCTTCCAAAGAATAAGTCCTGGCGGTGCTCCAGCATGGCCACAGTCAAAAGACTGAAACAAGTAAAAGAGAATAAAAGAGAAAATATGTCTCTGGTAGATTCTGGTGAGGAGGCTTTGATCTTGTGCCACAATTAAAAGCCCTTCAGTCTCTGAGATTCTCAACCATCGTTGGAATTTTACTTTGTCTATTTCTTTTCTGTTTAGCTTATCCCGGTATTTGTCATTTAAGGGATTCTTTTGCCATGGTCTTATCATGGCATTTTGTAGTTCCAGGTTTAATTTAGATTTTAGCTGCTTTACATCTTTTGTTATTTTTTCTTCATGGTTGTCAAGTATTATGACCTCTATCTTGTATTTTTCAGCTTCCTTTTATGACAGAAAACAGTTTTTTTTTGTTTTGATCATGCCTTGTGGTTAATTATACAAGTTTTCCTTGGTTCTGGACCAATTCTTCAACGTTAAGTACAAAGAATGCATTGTCAGAGCGAAAGGGTGTGCTCTAAGAGACGAGAGAAAGAAAGTCGCTCGATGGACCCGAGTAGCAGAGGCGCAACGTGGTAAAGATGCGCCTCTTCCACTCTTTTGTCTTTGGTGGACAAAAATGGGTGCATGGTCCTCGAGCCCGAGCAAATGTGTGCGACATTTCAACAGCAATTCGCTTAACTGTTTGTGACAAATGGCAGTCTGGAACACAGAATGGACTTTAGTGCCTACCTCGACGGCATTCCAGACTCTCGGTAAGGTGGGGTGGAGCGTTGCGACATGTCGAAAACAGCCGCGGAAATACGGGATGCGATGATGTGCTGCACAGTGGCCAATCGCTTGGTTTGGATGGTCTACCTTACGAACTTTGCTTTTTTATGCCAGACATAATTGGTGGCCTATTGCCAAATCTCAGCCGTAACTGGCAACAAAACGGGAGAATTCTTATTTCTGTGAGTCGATGAGCGGTGAAACTACAAAGAAAGGACCCAAACAAGGGAGATCAAAGAGAAAATGTTAGCCCATAACGCTGCTGAACGCAGATTTAAAAATTTTAGCCTAGGTGCGCGGTCGACTTAGAGAGACTTCGTAGGCAGGGACACGGTTACTGTGATGAAACATGTTCTGTCCTTCGAGCTATTTGTGGGTGTCTCCACTAGCACTTCTTTGTAGAATCTCTTATTTATGATCCTACAGCAATCTCCCATTCCTTTGAGATATTTTGCTTTCAGCTTGTTGTAAATTTGTCGCGTTGCTTTTATAGCTTTTATGTGAATAGGTGAGTTATGCAGGAGGTGAGACGTATTCATTTAGAGCAATGAGTATTTTTGAATATGCTTTTATTAAATTTTTATTAATTGCATTAATGACCATGTAATTAGTGATGCCTTGGGAGTGCTGTTCGCATTGTTGGTCTAGATTGCTATGTGTTTCGTTTGTTGGGGTGTTTTTAATGCTGGTGGTGTTTTTACTGTTGAAGATGTTTGTAATAGTGTTGGTGTAGTGTGTATGTGTGTGTGTGTGTGTGTGACAGTTTGTTGGTTTCTGTGTCTTCTCCACTAATCTCTTTCTCCCTCTCTCTCTTTTGTCTTGTACTGTGATTTTCATTTTGTAATTTTTTTTCCTTTGTCCTTTCACCAGGATCCATTCTGGTGGGTTTCCAAGACTGCTTTCCTTGATAAAAGAGTTTTCACAGCCGAAGAGACCCGTTGCAGGAGGAGAGATATGTCTACGCAGTCGCGCGTTTCTAAGCTAAACCGATATGTGTTACATTCTACGGCTGTTCATAACCGAAAAAAACCCCCACTAAATAAAAAATTCTGTGATGGAACGAAAGCATGCATTACCGTGGGTGATAACTGTTTGAACAAGAAGCACCCATCATTGCCACATCTCTGCAAAAGAGTGTAGGTTCGAGCATGACTCAAAAGTCACATCTGTCCTGCTTCTGCTTAAGAGAACAGTCAAACAAGGACAATGCTCGATAGCGCGTTGTCGTCATCTCGTGTGGTGTGGTGTGGTATGGTGTAGTGGTGGTAGTGGTTGTGGGGTGTGTGTGTGTGTCCGTGTATCTGTGTTCACGTGTTACCCCACTTGAATGAAACGGAGAGTTTATAAAATGAGTATAACTCTGCATCACTAATCACGTGAACAAAAGGTTATAAAGAGTAGGAGTGGAGTGTTTCCGATATTTTCGCGCAAAATGTTCATAACAAAAGCCTTTTGTTATGAAGCCTACTGCGCCGGCAGCATCAGATATGAATGAGAATTCATTGTCTGAATATGTGGAATGTAAATTTCCGTAGTTATTACTTAATCTAGGACAGATGTTCTAACCGTGACTATTCTGTCTTTTATTTCAAATAAAATTTATCTCCAACTTAGATACCTAATATCTATATTGTTTTAATATTACAGGCGCAGGAGTGGCTGTGCGGTAAGAAGCTTGCTTCCCAACCATATAGTTCCGGGTTGATTCTCCGCGACTGTCCGAACGGGAGATTGACGCCAAAATTTCGTCCGGGTTGAAGAAGATCAAATCACAACTATGCTGCACCTGTGTCCGCTCGTAGTGTTGCGAGGGTTATGCCACCTCAGAAGGTTAAGTAGTTCGGACAGTGCCACTGGTGCAAATATTCGAAGCTTCCTCGAATGAGTTTGACACAAGAGTGGTGAAAGAAATTGTTACAGTTTGAGCAACTTCTGCCCTTCTTTCACCTGGTGTACATGGTACAGGTATGACATTGATCAACTCCTGCGTTGTATAGGGCTGCGGAGATAACATACTCGGAAGAGGTATGGGCATAATGAGAGCCGCGGGTGTATATAGATATACACGGACGTAAAATAAACGAAAACCACCTCGTTCGATTCTCTCCGCAAAAATGATTAAAAAGAAACCGAAAAGTAAAAAAAGAAAGAAAAAAAAAAGAAAAAGAATAATGAGACAGAAAGCAGTCTAAGGAAAATATTTGAATTATGACAAGGCAAGCATAACTTGAAACGGCTAAAGAGCCCTAAGGCGGCGGCAGCAATTGTCTAATGACTTTACTCTCCCTCTACGACCACAGCGAAAACAAAGTATAGCCAATCCTGTACAACAGAGTCGGAAATTATTCTAGTACGATCTTAAAAAGTCGGAAATTGTATGTGGATTATGATAATTTTTTCGGAGGTGTGTGTTTTAAGCATAATAAATTTCAATTCCTCAAAGTGTTTACTTTTTCCTGCTTCAAACAATAACGAAAGTAGTATTTCCCCCCCCCACCTCGATTGAAACACTAAAGTCAAAAACCTGTAAACTTGAGATGAATGATGCGAAAAATCAGTGAATGAAACGATATCTTTTGCACATCAATGCCAAATATAAAGTTATTATTTTCCTATTTTCCGGGACTGGGAGGGAAAGACAACTGATCAGCCTAGTTGTCTACTTTCTGAGTCTATCCACAGGAGGCACAAACCTCCAAACAGATAACTCCAGTGCAACTTACAGGATAAAGTGGGAAGCCTTGGTGGATGATGGGATTAGCAAGAAATATTCAGAAACTATTGCATCCAAATTCAGAGACCTTGAATAAACTGAGGATGTTGAAACGGAGTGGAGATTGTTTAGTTCGGCTGTTTCTTCTTCGACTGTACAGTGCTGTGGATGAAAGCGGTTTGGTGTGATGTCAGGTAGTCAAGTTGTAAATGAATTCCCTGGTTTAACCAAGAAGCTAAAGATACTATCCAAGCACAGAAGGCGGCTTACAAAGCTTGGCTCAGAAACACATTTACCCTTTTGCGCATGTGCACACTGAGGCGCGTAAAGTTGCAGCAGAGAGAGTAACAGCGTCCAATGCTAAGCCAGAGCAAGACTTTGGGACTAAAATGGACTCTGATTTCAGATTGGCCAATAAAGTATTTTGCCAGACCATTCTTGACTTCGGAACAAGAAGCGCATTTCCATACTTGCCATTAAGAACTCGACTGGAGTTTCCTCTAGAGCCGTGATTCCCAACGTGGAGCGCATGCCCCACCAGTGGGGAATGGTAATATTTTGGTGAAGCATGCTGAATTTTTATAATTTTTGTACACAATGTTTAGTATACCAATAGAGAAAGGGGGCAATTCGAGAATGAGTTATTAAAAAAAAAATTCTTTACATCCCTTCTGTAGACAATTTTATAAAATTTTGGACACTTTAGAGACAACAGGTCGTTTTCATCATATTCATAAGATCTGACGTCACTAAAGAGGGAATAAATTATTTCTTTCGATTTAGTGGTATGTGAAAACATGTAGGTAATTACAAACGCATATGTGAGTGTGCGTGTATATAGTATAGAACTGGTCAGTACTGAAAGCAATACCATCTTAATTCCCTATGGAGAAATAAACTGGAGACAAACTTATGTGTGCGAGTGTGTCTAAGAGTATTGAGTCTTATCTCTGGCGATAGTGAGGGATGAAAGAATTGAATGGTATGAAAAGGGTTGAAATGGACTGGAAGTGAGGGGTAGCGTCAGTGAAGGAAGAGAGAGGCATAAAGAGAGAAAGGGAGGGAGGGAGATAGATAGAGATTTATGGTACTGGTAACGCACATACACACGTATGTATATGAACAGAGATGAAAATTAACAGGTCATTTTATTCCCACCAGTCAGTTTTGTGAATTCAGCAAAAAGCTAAGAAAAAACTTTCATCATTGATACAAAGGCTTTTGCTGTTGAGAAGATTCACGGAATATTTTGTTTCTTTTTGAGCACATTTTCCGAAAGTTTATACTGAAATCATTTTGAAGAAATTGTAAAGATTTGCTTGAAATGCAATCTCGTGTTTGATTCAAAGGCATAACTACAGATTTCTGCCCCACCCCGACTTTGGATGATCGTAACTTTCAGAAAAATGGATATTTTTAAAATGAAATTGGCTACGAATATGTGTTATATCATGTAGATTCTGAATATACAAAATTTTGGTGGGGAAAAGTATTTTAGGAGAGGTTGGGATGAGGAATTTTGGAAAATTCACCAGAGTCCACTTCAATTCGTCTTAACTTTCAAGGAAATGGATATTTTTTAATGAAATTCTCTCCAAATATATCTCGGACTATGTAGATTTCGAGGACATAGGAATTTGAGGGGAAAACAATTGGGAGCTATTTTTGAGAACTGTTCCCCACTCGTGGGTGTATCTGAACAAGACGTTCATATTTGTTTCATTTTCTCCGTTTTGTGCGTTTGTGCTTCCGTAGATTTCTACAGAAGCAACAAACAAGCAATGAAGCCCTCACCAGAAAACTCGTTATGTTAAAAATAACAGCTAAAGGTTTGGTACACAGAAATATGTTAAGACGACTTATTTGTTGCATAGGATTTTTTTTCACTTTAAGTAAATTCCCAGGTAAACGTTTCTAATTGAAAGACAGAAGACACCAGAAGCAAAAATAAATAATATACACGTACAGTTAAATATAGAAGGGTAAAGCACAATTTGTTACATAATCTCTATAATGATATTGAATGGAATAATTCACCGTTTGAACTTTTTTTAATTGCACATATATATACGTGTGTATGCATGTGCGTGCGTGCGTGTGTGTGTGTGTGTGTGGTAGAAATCTACGGATGCATAAACGCACAAAACGGAGAAAATGAAACAAATATGGACGACTTGTCCAGATACACCTGCGAGTGAGGAACAGTTCTCAAAAATAGCCCCCAATTGTTTTGCCCCCAAATTCCCATGTCTTCGGAATCCACATGGTCCGAGGTATATTTGTAGAGAATTTCATTAAAAAATATCCATTTCCTTGAAAGTTAAGACGAATTGAAGTGGACTCCTGTGAATTTTCCGAAGTTCCCCACCTCAACCCCTCCTAAAACACCCACCCCACCAAAATTTTGTATATTCGGAATCTACATGATATACCACATATTCGTAGATAATGTTATTAAATATATCCTTTTTTCTGAAAGTTACGATCATCCAAAGTCGGGGGCGTAAAAATCTGTAGTTACGCCGATTCCAAAATACATAAAATGAGTAGTGCAAGTAAAAAAAAGTTCGTCAATATTCAGAAGAATATCTAAAATTTGGATTTATACCCGCTATCCACGATAAACTGTCACCAAGTTATGGGCGAAAAACTCGGAATTGTAAATTTTCCGAAGTCCTTTCCCCGCACGTTGGAAAAGATTTTTCCACAAATTCCTTTATAATCGTATATAAAATTTCATGTAAAAAAAAAACATTTTCTTAAAAGTTATGAGGGAAAAACTCTTGTGAATTTTCTGAAATCCTCCCCCCCACCGTTGCTTTCCACGCATTTTTTTCATATTCGTTTCCTACACGGATAAATGGAGCTAAATCAAAACATTTTAACGTGGGTGTAGTGCGTGTTGTCCCCTCTCCTGTTCAAAATTTCTATGAACTGAATTGTTACGTGCAGCTGTTGTGGAAGTGGGATTAAAATCACTGGATGTAGAATCCGGCGGTTAATGTCTGTAGACGACATGGTGCTACTTGACTCATCAGCTGGTGATCTCCAGCCTGCATTGAAGGGCATTGCTGTCGAGTGAAGTAAGGCAGGGATGAGGAGTAAAGTTGTGAAGACTAAGGTATTAGTCCTCTTAGGGAAGTCTTCCCAGTGCACTCTGCATTTAGTGGAACATCACGAGACAAGTGTAGAAGCTTAAGTATTTACGAGTGATGGGAAACACAAAGTTTAAATGGATGTTAAAATTGCAGGTGCTAGCACAGTAATGCGCCAGCTCCAGCGTTCATCGTCAGAAGAGGAGGGAGTGGTAAAAAGCCAAACTCGTTACCTTCAATTGGGGTTTTGTGCCTATCTTCACTTGTGTCTATGAATGTTGGGTAATGGCCGAAAGAGTACGATCGTGAATACAAGCGACCGAAATGGGGTTCCTCTGAAGGTTCTCTGTAATAACGTTACCCATTAAGGTGTGTAGTTCGGAGATCAGTGAGTGTCTCCAGGTTGCGTCGTCACTTCATCGCATTGAGAGAACACAGCACCGGCACTACGCAGATGCGATTAGAATATCACAGGACAATGTTCACTACATTGATTTTTGAACCTGAGACAAAAGTAAGGTAACCGAGTGGTAGACCAAGAACGAGATGGTTGAATAATATCCATAGTCTCAGTTCTCCACGATTGGGAAACTGACCAGAAAGTGTAATGACGGTTGCATCTGATAGGGCCCTGTGTAAAAGGTACATGAGGACATCTACTCCCACGCCCCTCACAGGAATAGGGCGCGAAGAAGATGGCTAGCTGGATATATATATATATACAGTGGGGGGAAATAAATATTCGTACATGCCAAAATTCTTTATTTAATTTTTAATGAACATAAATGGGATATACCAATACTATATTTGTATACACACACATAAACTAAGAATATGCAAAAGAAACTAATAAATTATAGTAACTAATGAATTTATATACAAATAAGAATATCTAGGGGTAAAAAAGTATTTGTACAGAACATAAATAACTGATAATTCTGATTTAATACTTCGTAGCATAACCATTATTCAGTTCCACTTCAACCAATCTCTTTTTGTAGTTCTTAATCAATGATTCGCATGTTTCTTTAGACATTTTTCTCATTCTTCTTGACAAATTTTCTTCAAATCTGAAATGCAAATTGGGGCTCTTGAATGAGTTTTAATTTTCAAATAATGCCACAAATTTTCAATGGGGTTCAAGTCAAGTGACTGGCTTGGCCATTCTAATAATTTTATATTGTGATTGACAATCCAGTTTTGGCAGACTTCGCCGTGTGCTTAGGGTCGTTATCCTGTTGTAAAACCCACCCTTCACAAAGCTGGAGCTTTTCTACAGAGTCCCATAAATTATTGTTCAAAATATTTTGGTACATCTCTGCATTCATTCTACCATCTATCACATGTAAATTGCCAATGCCATTTGCAGAGAAACACCCCTACACAATGATGTTGCCACCTCCAAACTTTACAGTAGGAATTGTGTTTTTCGGCGAATAGGTGGTACCATCTTTCCTCCAAACATGACGATGCGAATTTCGTCCAGACAATTTGATTTGCGACTCGTCTGTCCAAAGAACATTTTCCCAGAATGTATCAGATTTATCTTTATGTTCATAAACAAATTTTAAACGGGCATCTCAGTGGAGTCTTGCAACTCCTTTCTGGTGATCATTGCGTTTTTTTCGATTCTTCACTTCATTTTTCTTAAAGATCTAGGAGAAATCTTGCGTGGTGCACCGGATCTTATTTTGTTTTCAACAGTTCCCGATTTTTTATATCTATGAATAAATGAAGATATGGTAGAAAATGGAATACAAATGGTCTCTGATATTTTCCTGTAACTTTTACCTGCTTTCCACTGTTCAATAATTAAGTTTTTCACTGAATTTGTGAGTTCTTTACTTTTCGCCATTATTACGACACTACTTTATGTTGTTTCAGTGCTGAATGAAGAAGCTAGCGTTTTGACACTTAAAAATGACCACTGATAAGATTATTGGAGCAAACGAGAAAGTTCTAGTAAAAAAGAATTATTTTAACAGCATTTTGTGGCATAGAAACTCATAAATTTATTCTGTACGAATACTTTTTTCATCCCTAAATATTTATAATTGTATATAAATTCATTAGCTACTATAATTTATTAGTTTCTTTTGCATATTCTTAGTTTATGCATGTGTATTCAAATATAGTATTGGTATATCCCATTTATGTTGATTAGAAATTAAATAAATAAAGAATTTTGACATGTAAGAATATTTAACCCCCCCCCCCCACTGTATATAACTGAAAGATTAAAATTAATCAAAGGACATACTAAATATGTCTACCTACGGGAAATAACAATCAAAACTCTTATTTAAATCGCCAAAATACTGACAATAACTACAGAAATCAACCGTCCGATGGCAAACAAACAAAGACAATCTTCCAACGTACATTCAAGTATTTGGACTCACATGGACCGGTTTCTACACTGGCAAAAATAGCCTCAGCTAGCTCAGCACGCGTTACCATGATTGAGACGCAAATTATTTTTTCGTGACTTATTTTTTCTCGTAAATTATTTGCTTCGTATTCACACACACACACACAAACGCGCGCGCGCATATATATATATATATAAATGGAGTTAAACGCAGGTGTTATTCAAATTCTTTTACTTCCGACACATGTTTCGAAGATATAACTGGTATTATTCCAAAGGAATAAAATGGTGTAAAACAATGTAATCTCTTCAGGGAAATGAAGAAATAAAAATCGCCAATAAGGCATTTTAACAGAATATGATGTAAATGTAAAATGATGAACTGAACGCTATTAAGTTTGTTTCCAAAAAACGTTAGAGGATATAACGTCAAAGGTAGCCTATATAAAGAGGAGGGGTAAAGGAAAGAAAAAACCAAATAAATGAGAAGTATATAACGATATGTAAATTAAATAAAACCCTAAAGTCTTGGAAAAAGATATATCTAGGGAATGTGAAATGTAAGAAGAAAATTAATGTTTAAATTATATATAATGATAGATATCACTTAAATGAACTAAAGGTTTGTTTCTGCCAATGTTTACATCGGTATGCACGCTCTGTAACCGTGTTTACAAGGGGATCTTTAGAAAAAAGAATTAAAAAATAGTTCAGAATTGCAAAGACAGAATTCCTTGCCTTTAGCATAAGGGATCGAAATTGAGAGAATCAACCAATCAAAATTAAATTGTTTATTATGGTCTTTTAGATACCAAATTAATTTATGGAGGAAATAATTCACCGCTGAGAACTGATGAAGTGGTTCTTCTACCTGCATACTTTGGGAGACGTGCTTCCAGGGTTAGGGTAGAGCAAATACCCCCAGAAGTGGATGTAGCCTGGCTGGTGGCTGCCATACCGCTAGGCATTGAGGAGAAGGTGGTGGTCCTCCACCACTCGTGAAGGATAAAAAGAAACAAGAGAACGAGAAGGAAATTGAGACTTCACCGACGAAAACCAGTACCGGCGTTGAGGAGGAGGAAGTGAACAAGGAAAGGAACGGATGGGAAGAAAAAAGAAACAGAAGAGAGTACACGTTGCAAATGATGACCCTCATCCCACGCCTACCCGACTCCCACCCACACCCACTTTGCTCCAACAATTCCCTACAGACACCAACCCTTTCCATACCCCACCTGACATAAAGACAAGCACAAGCACACAGGAGCCCCAAATTTCCCCACCCTTGCTCAGTAATGAAAAATATGTTATAATGTACGATGGAGGAAATGAAAAACTTAATAATGAGATAAACTCGTGGAATAGAGTCATACAAGTGGATATAACAAGAGTGAAGGGGTTGCCCGAGTACATGCGCTGTGTGACGGCAGACCCGAGGTGCCTTTCAAAATTAAAGGAGTATGAGGAAGACTGTGACCACGAGTGGTGGGTCAAGTGGATAGACACCAGCACAATGCCAGAAGGGGTAAGCTGTATTGATATTTTTAAAAAGTATAAGATAAACATTTTGCGTAAAAATGAAAACTAGCTGTCACAAAAGCATTATCAATGGTAGTTTAAATTAATGTTTTTAAAAAAGGGGTGGGGCCGAACGGCTTCATTCCATTATATTAAATTCATCTTTTCCATTCGTTTTGTTTTTTAGTCCCAACCTTGTGCTGTCCCCTCTGTGTACGGCCTTTATGGCCAGTTTCATGAAATAAAGAAGCTTGCTTCCCAGCCACATAGTTCCAGGTTCAATTCTACTGCGTTGTACCTTAGGCAAGTGTTTTCTACTATAACCTCAGGCCGACCAAAGCTTTGTGAGTGGATTTGCCTGACGGAAACAGAAAGAAGCCCGTCGTATGTGTATGTGTGTGTGTATCTTTGTGTCTGTGTTTGTCCCTCCACCACCAGTTGAAAACCGGTGTCGGCCTGTTTGCATCCCCGTAATTTAGTGGTTTGGCAAAGGAGACTGGGGTCGATTCATTCGACTAAAAAAAATTCAAGGCGATGCCCGCGCATGGCCGCAGTCTAATGACTGAAGCAAGTAAAAGACGGGTTTTAGACAAAAGAAGGGTTTTAGTCGGACAAATCGACTCCAAGGAATATTTTTAAAGCCTAGTACTCATTCTATTGGTCTTTTTTTTACCGAACCGCTTAAGTTACACACCAACTCCGGTTGTCAGTCAGTGATGAGGTACAAACACACGCAAGGTCACACACACATAGATATATATACTTATATATATATATATATATATATATATATATATATATATATATATATATATATATATATATATATATATATATATATATATATATATATGTGCAAAGTTTTAAATTTAAAAGAGAGTTTTGACGCTAATATCCATTATTATAATGGATATTAGCGTTAAAACTCTCTTAAATTTAAAACTTTGCATATATAACCAAGGAGAACGATGCCTAAGGAGTCTAATTTAGACCTTTTGCGGTGAAATCTCTTGCTATATTGGTAATGATTACATGTTTTTCTATGAACAAATATATATATATATATATATATATATATATATATATATATATATATATTATTTTGTTTAAAAGAGTTTCAACACTGTCTGTTTTTTATGTTTTATTTATATTCCTGCAGAACTAATGTGGGGTATAGAATATGGAATATACAATATATAATATAATATACAATATACAATATAAAATAAAATAAAATAAAAATGGATGGCACCATGAAAGAAAGTAGATGAAATATTGAGTGTTCAGTATAAAGGATCAAATATATAAATATATAAATATAAATATATATATATATATATATTCCTCTATACACAATCATACAAAAAAAACACCTTTTTTGTATTTATTTTTACTCGCATATATATATATATATATATATATATATATATATATATATAGAGTTATTAATATTTCTAAGTCTCTCTAAAGGAGACTACGGCAGCGGTACTGGAAATTAATAGTTATCGCCAAGCCAACATGGCAGTCCCAAAATTAGGACGAAAGCTGCCGTGAATTAGCTCCAAGAAGCCATCGCCTCTAGCTAGCTATGTGACACACGAAACCTGTGTCCTTTATAACCTTCGAACAGGGGAGGTCAGCAGTGTCCCCCTGCTGGTTTGGCATCTGCAGACTAGACTAGTTTCAGGGTGTTGCCCCTTGTCAATGCAGAGTAGCCAAGCCTTAGCCAGGCGGCGCTGCTGACTATCTGCTCGAAGGTTATTTATCTAATTTCAGTGGAATCTATCCACTGGTTTTCAGAAATAGAGTTACTCTATTTCTGAAAACCAGTGGATAGATTCCACTGAAATTAGATAAATAACCTTCGAGCAGATAGTCAGCAGCGCCGCCTGGCTAAGGCTTGGCTACTCTGCATTGACAAGGGGCAACACCCTGAAACTAGTCTAGTCTGCAGATGCCAAACCAGCAGGGGGACACTGCTGACCTCCCCTGTTCGAAGGTTATAAAGGACACAGGTTTCGTGTGTCACATAGCTAGCTAGAGGCGATGGCTTCTTGGAGCTAATTCACGGCAGCTTTCGTCCTAATTTTGGGACTGCCATGTTGGCTTGGCGATAACTATATATATATATATATATATATATATATATATATATATATATATATATATATATATACGGCAATAAGAAAATGGAGGGGATCAAGAGGTGGTATCCTCAACTTTTAGACATTATATTATGTCTATTTATTAAAAAAAAAACAATTATAACAATATACATACATGTATAACAGATTATGCTTTACATATATAAGAATACCATTAGTTACGAAAATATATAACGTAGAACATAGAAAGTAGAATAGTAGAGATTCTACTTTCTATATCCTACGTTATATATTTTAATGATTACTGGTATTTTTATATATGTAAAGCATAATCTGTTATACATGTATGTATATTGTAATAATTAAAAAAAAAATAAATAGACATAATATAATGTCTAAAAGTTGATGAATACCACCTCTCAATCCCCTCCATTTTCTTATTGCCGTATAAATTAAGGGTAAAACAACTTTTTACCCTCACCCATTTATTACATTCAGTAAGTGCAACACCCACGCAATAAAAAAACACTTGTGTATTAATAATTGGGTATTCTACCAGCAGTATATTGGATAGATATTGTCCCTTAGTTGGTTGGATTCAAAACGTCTAACTCTCTTGGAATTAAATATATATATATATATATATATATATATATATATATATATATATATATACACACATACATACATACACACGATGGTCTTCTTTCAGTTTCCGTCTACCAAATCCACTCACAGGGCTTTGGTCAGCTCGAGGCTATAGTAGAAGACACTTGCCCAAGGTTCCACGCTGTAGGAATGAACCCGGAACTGTGTCTGGGAAGCAAGCTTCTTACCACACAGCCACGCATGCACCTATAAATCATATGTACACACACACACACACACACACACACACACACACACACACACACACACACACACACACACACACACACATTATACGATATATCAGGTCATCCCATAAGTAATGTCCGGACTTTAAATATGAAAAAGAAGTGATGAAATCTCACATTTTAATGAAGCTTAATCGTCATTATAGTTTCCCTGACTATCTATGGCATATTTCCATCTACTCGTAAGATTTTTAATCCCATTAGTAAAAATTCTTTCGGTTTCGAAGAAAATAACTCCGAAAGATGAGTTTCGAGAGTTAATCCCTCCAGATAATTTTGTAAACTACAGAACAAACAGTAATCTGAAGGAGCAAGGTCTGGGGAATAAGGCGGATGAGAAATTTTCTCCAGGCCAAGTTCCTCGATCTTCTGTGACGTGAGCTTTGCAATGTGTGTCTTGCATTGTCCTCGTGAAACACCGTTTCCTTTCGATTCACTAAAACAGGCCTTCCCCCCCCCCCCCTTCAAAGCAGCGTTCAAACGCTCTAATTGCTGACAGTAGATTTGAGCATTGCTCTGTTGGTAGGAACTCAAAACGGATGACTCCTTCGCAATCCCACCAAACAGAGAATCTTCTTCGCATGGAATTCCCTTTTCAATTGTGGCTGGGCCTTTTCCCCTTCACCAAGCCAATGTCGACAACACTTAACACTTAAATAAAAGACCCACTTTTCATCACCGGTCACCAGTCTGTCCAAAAAGGGCGAGGTAAGTCCACGAAAATGAAGAAAATTTCGAGTCGTTTCAGTTGCAGAGTTCTCATTTTTAAACTCATAAAGCATTGCGTGCCTAAAATGCTCTTCAGGCACTTCTATATCTGAAGAGTTAAATGGAAATTTTCATACCTTGCTGTAGGAGATTCCGTTGCTGTAGTCTGGATCCCAAAACTTCTGCCTTCTCCTTTGACAATGCAAGGTCTCTTACTAAATCGTCCAAATCTTCTTGATTAAGCAAGCGTGGTTTATTTTTCTTAGAATCAACTATGTACTCCTTGTTGATAGAAGAATCAGGGGGTTCATCGTGCGACGTGTCAAGGTCTTCAAGTGAATCATGTGAAAGGGGAATTGGGACAGGGTTCTCGAAGTCATGTATATATATATATATATATATATATATATATATATATATATATATATATATATATATATATATATATATATATATATATATATATGTGTGTGTGTGTGTGTGTGTGTGTGCGCGTGTCTGTGTGTGTGTGATTAGATCGACTCCAGTACGCAACTGGTACTTAATTTATCGACTCCGAAAGGATGAAAAGCAAAGTCTACCTCGGCGGAATTTGAACTCAGAACGTAGCGACGGGCGAAATACCGCTATGCATTTCGTCCTAATGATTCCGCCAACAACAATAATCCCTGGATGGGATTTATAAACATTTAATGCATCGCTATTTGCGTTTCCACTAATCACATGACTCTTAAGACCTCAGTCCGTATTCCTGGGAGGATTACACTATAGTCTGTCGTATCCGTGGACATTGGGTTGATCATCTTCATTGATTCATTTCTTCAGGCGATAAAACATTAATGGATGTACATCAGAGGGATGCTTATTCCTTTATACCAGTACGAGGATAAGCGAATTATGTGGGTATTTCTGTGTGTATTTAGTGCGAAGGAGGGGAAGGTGACGGAAATAGAAGGAATGGTAGTTATATGGGGATGGAAGAATGTGCGGTGGCGTTGGATTTCTTTCTATTCATTCAACAGATGTTAAGGATGGGTAGTACATCCTTTTGTTTGATTTTATTTAAGGCATGACTATCTTCAATAAATTCTGAACTTAACAGGTCATCAGGTACTGCTGCTATATTTATCAGTTGTTGTTTGTGAATTGATAAATGATACTTTCTTATGCTGAGCTTTTCATTGTTTCTGGTGGTAATATGTATAGCATCTCAAATATTTGCTCGTTTGTTTATTTGTTTGGGTTCCTTCGCTGTTTTAAACTCATAAAGTGAAAGAACTTGCAAAAGATAGTTTGTAAAATTCAAAAGTGGAGATTTCAGCCATGAACATGAGGCCCAAACCGGACGTCCAATTGAAATTGAAGACAAGCTCCTTTTGGCAGAACTTGAAAAAGATCACGCAGTTATTTCGTTTTAAAAAGTTTTTTTCAAATTCCAGAAATGATGTTTTGTTCTTATGTTTAGATGATATGATCACCTCAGAGGGCCTATTTATCGGGTTTTCTCTGGATGTGATGATTTCCAGGGTTTCTTCTAGGCATAGCTAGCATACCCGTGATGTTCTGTCATATGGTGCAATCTTTTTTATAATGGACCAGTGGTTCGTATGCTCCACGCTATTCTGTTTGAGCCTCCAGACCATGTTCAATAGAGATGTGGAATGTCTTTTATTTATACTGGAAAATGATGAGAGATGGTTCCGCAGACGATTTTTCAGGGTGTCTCCGGTGCCATCAGTGTACACGTATTTCTGCGTAGATGTCTTCACCTCACATTTGTACACTACATTCTTTATCATGCAGTTGTTGTTAAATCTGCATTCCTCTGCAAATATACACATTACGTTTTTCCCTCCTTTCCGTGGACTCGTGCACACATTTTCCTTATGCATGGATTGCTCCTTTAATTGTGTAATGTTGTTGGGTCCGATTTTACTATTTTATCCTCATATCCCGTACTAGCCAATGCTGAGTTGTAATATTCGGCGTGCATATCAAATATCTGTTTATCTTTGGATAGTCTGGATATTCTATTATTCACGCTTCTTGGGATGCAATGTAGTATATGTTACGGGTGATTGGATCCTCGGTTCACATATTTTAAGTTCTCATTCGGCCTATGGAATGGTTCAAATTTACCATCAATGAGGCTAAGCTTTACGTCTAGGAATTTTACCACTTTGTGATTTTTTCTATTTCAATTTCCAATCCAAAGTTCTTACAGAATTCAAAGAGTTTTTTCTTGCATTTTTCTATTTCTACGTAGCTGCTATTTTGTATAATGAACAATGCATCGTCTGTATATAATCCTCCCCCATATTCGGTAGCCAATATTCTATTTCCGATAATAGGTATATTCTTATTATATCCGTGACTTGCGCGGAATGGCTAGACGCCATTGTTATATCGAATGAGTCAACCTTGTCTGATCGAGTCCATAGTTTACTTCCGTATTCTATTACAGTGCTTCTAACAGCTAAAATCATATCGATTTCTTCCCTAGGTAGGTCGGACTTCGTCTTTGCGAATATTAGTGATTTGTTTAGTAGAACTGGCTTTATGGACTAGTAGTAGTTCGATATGTCTAGCTGCACAAATTTGGTCTTGTTTTTGTTCCCCAGGTTTTTTGTTTTTGTTCCCCAGGTTTTTTGTTTTTGTTCCCCAGGTGTTTAAACCATGTGATGACTTCATTGGTGTTAGACCACAATTTGAGGTTGGTTACACGTTTCAATTTGTGTATTCTCCTATCTATTATTGCTTTGCTAATTTTACCTATATCTGATTTAGATGGGCATATAAGTCTTACTGTTGGGTTATCCTGGAAGTCCTCCTGTTGGGTTATCCTGGAAGTCTTCCTTATGATCTTTTATGCTTATTCTAGATGTCATAGGTATGTAAGGTCTGGTCCTATCTTGTATACCTAATTTTTTTCACTATTTCGAGTCCCTTCTCATTTATTTTATCTAGTGTGTTGCGTGGTATGTGTTTGTGTTTGTAATGTAATTGCTTAATTAATAAGTTCAGTGTCTGTGTTGATATCAACATCATAGAGATTACCGGTTTTGTTCGCAGGTACCAATATTCCAGTTGCATTCCTGAAGGTCTTGAGCAGTTCATTTAGTTTCCTTTGGCGTTAGCTGCGTTTCTTTGGGCCCTTCTATATCGAACCGCGTCTGGAGGCTCAAGCAGAATGGAGTGGAACATACGAACCACTGATCCATTATAAAAAATATTGCACCAGATAACGGAACATCGCAGGTATGCAACCTATGCCTAGAAGCAGTGCTGGGCACAGCTAACCAAAATGTTAATCTGCTAATTAAAAAGTCAGCTTCGCAGACGTTAAACCGCTAAACAGGTATAAAAAAAATTAGCGGAAGCTAACGCTAAATGATAACTACTAATATGAATTTTGTTTCAGTTTGGTTTTTTGGCACTAAAACTCCGAAAAACAGACCTAGAGAGCTGAGATTTTCATGTAGCTTAGACATAGATCTTTACGAGAAAATATAGCATGCCAGTATCAGATGATGATCAAGGTGTACTACTCTGGCTGAGCTTTCTCCATCGCCTCGATGTGATGCTGGTTGCTTTCATAAACATCAGCCTCTCAAAGTTACCGACAGAGTGGCTCTCTTGACCCTCAGAATATTTTTGCCTATAGAGAATAGGCGTTCAACTGCAGCACTGGATGTGATGGCGGTGTTAAACTTGGTGAACAGGTTGATCAAGACCTGCTCATCCCAAAGAGGCGACTTCAGCCAGGTCTTCACTAAGTTCTGCGCCTTGGATTCAGTGACCTGTGACTTCTGCTCTCCTGGAACAGAGTGATGTTGCTGAAGAAATCATCTTCCTCATCTTCATTGCTAGTGGTGCTGCTGCCCTCCTCATTAGTCTCTATTAGGGATGTCTCTACGACGGTCTCCATGGCGTTCGTTACTCTGCTAACATGGCTGTTATTATATTGCTCCAGTCAGAGCATGCAAAACCTGACGTGGAAGGTAGCATCCAGCTGATACTCCAGGTCTTCTACGAGGAGCTCAAACCTTTTCGTGATGCCTACAACCTAAGGACTGCAGTACAGGAGATATTTGAACTTAGCCTCCTTCAGCTTCGTGATGGTAGCCGAGATAAGTCTGGTCCTCTCTCGGCTCCCGAGATAAGTCTGGTCCTCTCTCGGCTCCAGAGATAAGTCTGGTCCTCTCTCGGCTCCCGAGATAAGTCTGGTCCTCTCTATAGATTTTATCCAAGGCCTTGGCAACATTAGAAATCACCTGGGCATACTCCATCAGAAATCCAGCATAAGAATCAGTGAAGATCTGTAGCTTCAGCGGTGTCATCACTCTGTGGACAGCTCCCCTATTCTTCTCCAGCAGGTTGTTGAGGACAACAACAGAGTCATAGGTAGAGTTCCATCTGGTACTGTTGGGCACTCATTCCAATTTCCTTGATATTCCTCTTGATGCCTTCTGATATTGTCTCCAGGGAACCATCAATGATTGGCACTATCTTCACCTTCTTCATTTTCCATAGCCTGGCTATTTCGTACTTAAACGGGTTGTATTTATCTATTTTTTCACCTTTCTTGACTAATTGTCGGTCAAAGGGGCATGCAACATTAACTATATAGCACATATGGTGTATCTTGTCGTTCACCACTAGGTTCGGTCGATTATGCTCTACCACCTGATCTGTTTGGATTAGGAAATTCAGACTCTGCCACTCTATGAGGTTTGTGCTTATACCACATCTTGTCTCTCTCTAGCCCCCATTTTTCACAATTTCCAATGTAGCACTTTCGCTATGTGATTGTGTCACCACAACTTGTAGTGGTTTTGGGCAAGCCTAGGGTATTCGATCATGATATGGATAATGGTTTCATCCACTCTTACTATTTCTCTTTATCACAGATTTTGTAGTAGCTCCTGGAGTCTTGCATGCATAGCGTGTTTGCAACCTGCACCCTACGGTACCACGCTATCCGTTCTTTTCAGCTATCTAATACTTTCCTGATTATTCTGGCCGTATCAAGGAAGTACTCTATTCCAATTTACTTTATATTCCACTTGATGCCTTCTGATACTGTTCCCAAGGACCCAACAATAATTGGCACTCTCTTCCCCTTTTTCATTTTCCATAGCCGTACTTAGGAGGGTTGTTCGCCTTCCTTCTTGACTATTCGTAGGTCAAAGGGGTATGCAACATAAACTATATCGCATATGTGGTGCACCTTATTATTATTATTATTATTATTATTATTATTATTATTATTATTATTATTATTATCCTACATTATATTGGTACAGCTCAGAATCATTGGAATGTGGTCGGCATAATTGAATAGGAGCTTTATTTGCATATTCGAATATGTGTATATATATATATATATATATATATATATATATATATATATATATATATATATATATATATATATATATATATATATATATATAGATAGATAGAGAGAGAGAGAGAGAGAGAGAGAGAGAGAGAGAGAGAGAGAGAGAGATAGAATAGAGAGAGAGAGAGAGGAGGCTGGCGTAGCTGTGTCGTTAGAAGCTTGCTTCCAACCACTTGGTTCTGGGTTCAGTCCCACTTGAGCAAGTGTCTTCTACTATAGCAGCGGTCCAACCAAGGCTTTGTGAGTGGATTTGGTAGACGGACAAGGAAAGAAGCTCGTTGTATATATATATATATATATATATATATATATATATATATATATATATATATTCATAAGAATGGTACAACAAGGTACCGATATATATATGTCAGCCACACTTAAGTGGCAATATACTACACTTTATCGTGCAGTTACTGTTAATACTTCATTTAGAGAATTAACATTGCTTATATATATATATATATATATATATATATATATATATATATATATATATATATATATATATATATATATATATGGATATATATATATACATACATACACATTGGAGCTTTACTATAGCGTCGTAAATATATCGACTGCTATTACCAGTAAACATTGGTGTCTTGTAACACTACTCTACTTATACACACACATCTCTCTCTCTCTCTCTCTCTCTCTCTCTCTCTCTCTCTCTATATATATATATATATATATATATATATATATATAAATATATACCTGTGTATGTGTGTGTGTGTGTGTGTGTGTGTGTGTGTGTGTGTGTGTGTGTGTGTGTTTTTGTGTTCGTGTTTGTCCCCCACCACTGCTTGACAACCGGTGCCGTGTATTTACATCCCCGTAAAAGCGGTTTGGCAAAAGAGACCCAGGCTTTAAAAAATGTACTGGGGTCAACTATTCCTGGCAGCACCCCAGCATGACCGCAGTCTAATGACTGAAATAAGTAAAAAATAAAACATAAGTAATATTTATTAACTTGCAAAATTAGAGCTTCATTCCTCCTGCCAGCATAGACTTGTTCTTATTTATTTGCAATTGGCCTGAGGTATCGAAACGTTCCTAGCCGGTGCTCAACTTGCAGGAAATATCAGTCAAATTACCCTGATTACACTATGTATAAGAGTGTCTTGGGTGATATGATCTTAAATAAAACAGATGAGTTCTAGATGGAACATCTTTGATAATAGAATTGCTTCATGAGGTCCAATCTAGGCTAAACAGCTGCAGCAACACCAGCAATTACAGCAACAGTAGCGCAACAACAACAACAGCAACAGCAACAGCAGTAGCCGCAGCGGTAGCAGTAACAGCAGCAGCTGTAGCAACAACAGCAACAATCAATCAAAAGATTGTGTTCGCTTCCTCTCTTTTCTCCCCTACCTAGCTCTTACGTGATAATGTAAAATCAAATAGATAATTACTTGTAGTGGCAATTAAAATTTTCTCCATCTGGAAAACTCAATCGTTATAGAATTAAATAACACGAAAAAAAAGTAAAAAAACTGAATTATAAATTATTGAATGCAAGGGACATCATTTGTAAGAATGATTTTAAAAGTTATCTCCCTTGTTTCCCCGATAACGAAATTTCTGACAACGAAATAAAAGAAAAAAAATAATAATATGGAACGTTAATTTCGTTAATCGAGCTACTGGTGTATTTGCAAATGACCTAACATTAATTTTCATTAAAAGCGGAACGTACTTTTGTTCTTATCAAAATCACTTGGCAAATATGCCATGAAGCAAATCTTCATGCATTTTCTTATTTGCACAATCTTCAATACCTTAATTACATTTTTAGTTATGTTATTTGACAATTTAAGGATGCATTCTTCTCACTGATTTGTTTACAATCGAATTCCACAACGTACAGATTTTTATTGCTGTAGTTTCGGTAAATCGTGATCTATGAAGTTAACATCTTCAAACACCTATTGAGACAGTAATGAACCGGAGTGGTGTTTACTGATATGTTGCATCAAAGCACACACACACACACACACACACACACACACACACACACACACACACACACACGAGCCCTATTAATTTGTAGTCTATCACATCTTTTTATCACATCTCTTTTTATCGAGATCTCGCGGTGATTGCTGCAATATTACCCAAAATAAAATGGATAATATCAAAAAATGAAAGTGGGAAAAATTCTAATTCGGAAACAAATACTGTGTACGCTTGTGTGCATGTTTATATATGTATGTACATGCATACATACATACATACATACATACATACATACATACATGCATGCATGCATAGGCAAACACAGACACAGACACACACACACAGACACACACACACACACACACACACACACACACACTGACCCACACACATGCACACAAACAAGCAAAAAGGAACGCAGTGTAAATAACGGACAGGGTCAAGACTATTGAAAAGGTTGCAAAACGCAACGAAAATTTTAGGAAAACAAAAATAATGAAAAGTGGAAATTTTACTGGTGAGTGTGTTAAATTATAAGGCACAAAAAGAAAATGACTCTCTCCAGACACAACAGAGTATATATATATATATATATATATATATATATATATATATATATATATATATATATATATATATATATATATATATAAGGTGAATGACAAGGACCTTTTTGTGTACACAGTCTGTGACAGACCATGCCTGTCTTTGGCTGGCTTCAAATCTCACCTGCGAAACCATGGAAAACAGACTTCAACCAACTATTCTGACTATATGTCTGTGCACACGTTTGAATGTGATATATGCCAGAAGGCTTGCAAATCCAATGGGGGTCTTAAAAGACATGTTAGGATCCACAATGAGCAGAACTTACCTGCAGGTATTGATAGTTCAAATCAGAGGTGCAATCTGTGTGGGTGTTTTTTCAAAACACTGTCTGGTTTAAAAAGCCACATCAGACGCCATGAAAGGGCTAAGGTGTAGGTACAAGAGGTGGTTAAACTTTGTGTAAGGAGTAGACAACCACCACCATATATATATATATATATATATATATATATATATATGTATGTGTGTGTGTGTTTGTGTGTGTGTGTGTGTGTAATATCTTCATATAAATATAAATATTCATATATATAGGAGAGTATTGCAGTTCGCTTGAAGCATTGTGTATTGTTTGTAATGAATTAAAAAGTTTTGAATGGTACAACAATGCACTATGATACAAAAAAATGGACTAAATACCTGTTGTAATTTAGTTATTATTCATAGTCCGATGATATTTCGGAATACAATTCCTTCTTCAGATATTCTTATATGGAGTTTTCCAACGGCTTTTTTCGGAAGCGTCTCAGCAGTGGTCTCACCAAGCTCCTTCCGGAATTCCTCATGACGAATGCGTGAGGTCGGCTATGTCTCAATCTCGTGTGTGTTGGTACATCTGTAGCGCTGCTTCTAAGTTATGTATTATACGTGCAGCTTCCTTGTTTTTCCTTTTTTTTCCTCTTCGCTTTTTTCTTTTGTTATAAACAATAAATGAGCATATCAAAAATGATCCTACATGCATCCAGGTGTAGCTAAATAATATATTGATTACCAACCTATAACCTGTTGTTAATTTGGGTCCTAGTCTGTGTATGGGTATAGCTTCCTTAATTCTTAAATTACCCAAATTTCTTTCATTGGCCTCAATTGTGACTGTTATGCTTTTGTCGGTGTTCCAGCATCTGTCAAGATGTTTTCCGAAGGAGGAGGCTCTCGTGTTCAGATGTTCTTTGATGTGGACGTGTAACGGTCTTGTTGCGCTACCCACATAGAACTTGTTGCATTTGTTACATTGTATTGTATATACAACAATTACTCGTTGGCATAAATCTGTGTCACGGATGGGACAATTTGTTAGTGTGCACTGATTGTTGTCCCTTGTTCGTTTCTTTGCGAGTTGTCCTCTTAGAGAGGGGCCGGAGTGGGCTAGTTATATGTCTAGGCCTTCTCTTCTTATGGCTCTTCGGATGGCTGTAGTTATCGTCTCGCTAAAATAAGATATTTTAAGGAAGCACGTGTTGCTGGAATTTCTATGTGTTCGGCGTGTTGGTCGTCTGGGATATTTAAGCCGATTTATAATGGATCTAAGATAACCGTTGGTTTTCAAAATAAATTGGAAGCCTGTAGTATGGGTCACCTTATCCTCCGATCTGCTGCACTTGCCCTGGATGCGTACAAGTTCATTTCTGGCGTATCCTATTTTGGCACCGAGTGGAAGTGCTGAATTGTATTGGACAAACATATCTTTACTGGATGTTTTCCTGTAGAACTCGGTGTGGACCTCCCCTTCTTCCGTTATATTCAGTTTGAATTCAAATAATGATAGTGATCCAGTGATGTCGGGATGTTCTATAGTGAAATTTATGTTCATGTCCATATTATTGAACGTCGTGAATATTCTGTCAACCGCTTCACGGGAGGCTGTGAGTATGAGGATGTAATCTACGTACCTGGTGAAGAAGGTGCATGAGTGGCAGATGTTGAGTGCTTGACGTTCCAGATAGTTCATATAAGTGATGGCTAGTAGGCCCGAGAGAATGGATCCCATGGGGAGACCTGTTGTCTGTTTGTATATATGGTCCTGGAAAGAGAAGTAGGTGTTGTCCACGATGATGGACAAAAGTTGATATATATCAGCGGTGGTAAGTTCGAAGCATTAGATGTTGGACGCTATTATGCAGTCAGTCAATAGGTTGACCGCCGGGTGTGCTGGCACCGTTGT
>NC_142938.1:28290250-28292750 GCF_046866305.1 Octopus bimaculoides | reverse complement strand
TGTTTCACTGCCATGTAGCATGGTTGTTCGTACGCATGCGTCATACAGTCTGCCTTTTACTCTGAGTGAGAGTCCCTTTGTCGCCAGCAGGGGTAAGAGCTCTCTAAACTTTGCCCAGGCTATTCTTATTCTAGCAGCTACACTTTCAGCGCACCCACCCCCACTACTAACTTGGTCGCCCAGATAGCGGAAGCTATCGACTACCTCTAGTTTTTCACCCTGGAATGAGATAGAAGTTGTTTCCTGTTTGTTTGCAGTCTTTATTGCACCTGAACATCTGCCACAAACAAAAACTAACTTGCTAGTTAACCTGCCTTTGATGTTGCTGCACCTCTTATGTGTCCATAGCTTGCACCGGGTACATCTTATAGAGTTACTACCTACTCCTTTTCTACATACTGAGCAGGGCCATCTACCTGAAGGGGTTTGTGTTTTATCTACCTTCCTACTTATTAGGATTTTGGTTTTAGCTAGGTTGACTCTAAGGCCCTTCAATTCTAGACCTTGCTTCCACACCTGAAACTTCTCCTCTAGTTCTGATAGTGACTCCGCAATTAGGGCAAGGTCATCAGCATAGAGGAGCTCCCAGGGGCAACCTGTCTTGAACTCCTCTGTGATTGCCTGGAGGACTATGGTAAATAATAGGGGGCTGAGGACGGAACCTTGGTGGACCCCTACCTCTACCCGGAATTCATTGCTGTACTCATTTCCAACCCTCACCTTACTGGCCGCATCTCTGTACATGGCTCGCACAGCTCTCACTAGCCATTCTTCTATCCCAAGTTTCCTCATTGACCACCAGATAAGGGATCGGGGGACCCTGTCAAAGGCTTTCTCCATGTCAACGAAAGCCAGGTACAGAGGTTTATCCTTGGCTAGGTATTTCTCTTGCAACTGTCTCACTAGAAATAAGGCATCAGTAGTGCTTTTACCTGGCACGAACCCAAACTGCATCTCATCTAAATTGATTCGCTCCCTAATTAGTTGGGCTATGACCCTCTCTGTAACTTTCATAACCTGATCTAACAGCTTGATGCCTCTGTAATTATTTGTATCTAAAGCGTCCCCTTTACCTTTGTAGCAGTTGACTATGATGCTGCTACACCAGTCATAGGGTATGACTCCTTCGTGTATCACCTGGTTCGTAATACGGGTGACTAGGCTATAGCCAACACTGCCAGATATTTTGAGCATCTCTGCAGTGATTCCTGATGGGCCGGGGGCTTTCCCGGTCTTCATACTCTTAATTGCTTTATCTACCCTGGTACTATCAACTCGGATAGCTGGTCCCTCTATTGGGTCGACATAAGGCAGGCTCTCTTTCTCCCATTCATTCTCTTTATTAAGCAATCTATCGTAGTGGCATCTCCAGACCTCTTTCTTTGCATCCTCATTTAATGCAAGCGTACCATCATCCATGCGAACACATTTCTCTCCTACAACATCACTATTCTCTCTCCTACACTGTCTTGCAACCCGAAATACCTCGAGTCTTTGGTCCTCACGGCGCAGAACATTGGCAAATCTTTCCTTATCTGCTTCCCCTCTGGCTAAATAAACCTGTCGCCTAGCCTCCCTTCTGGCACATTGGTACAATTCCCTGCTACCACCGTTCTTCCAGTCCTTCCAAGCTTGTTTCTTTTGTCTAATAGCCCTGTCTACCTCCTTGTTCCACCACCACGTTACTCTGGGTTGGGAGGGGACCTTACACCACCCACAAATCTGGTCGGTGGCTTTCAACAGGTTGTCCCGCAGAAATCTCCAATTGTCTTCCACGTTGTATGATGCTATATCCCCTTCTATTTCGTTAAATGCTTCAAGTAACTTGTCTCTAAGTCTCTGTCCGTTTGCAGGGTCTTTAAGCTTCCACACCCTTCTTCTCCAAGCCTGTCTAATTCTGGGCACCCATTTTGCCTTGATCCCAAAGTCGCTAACTACTAATCTATGTTGTGGGGTACATTCTTCGCCAGGGTAGGTTTTGGCATTTATAAGCCGCCCTCTTTCCCTATTTCTGGCGAGGATGTAGTCGATTTGGCTAGAGTGTCTGCCGGAGCGGTAGGTGACTAGGTGACTGGCAGGTTTCCTGAAGTTGGTATTGCAGACTATAAGATTGGTTGCATCACAGAACTCCAGCAGTCTGGTTCCCTCCTCGTTGCGGGAACCGAAGCCATAGCCTCCATGTATGCCATGGAAGCCCCCAGCACGACGTCCGACATGACCGTTGAAGTCTCCAGCCACATATACATACATATTCACACATACATACAAATACAACACATATACACATATACATACACATGTACACAAACATACATATACACATATATATATACATACATATATATATATATATATATATATATATATATATATATATATATATATATATATACACACACACACACACTTATATGCACTCATCCATATATGCATAATTGCACATACATAAACATACATGAGACATCATGCTGTACTTCATCACATCTTGAGATCATTTATA
>NC_142938.1:28272750-28285250 GCF_046866305.1 Octopus bimaculoides | reverse complement strand
CCAAAACATAAGCCCTCTGGAACTTTCCCTCTGCTCATGTCTCTTCTTAAGATTTACAATCAGTAAAGATTCAACTTGAATCTGAATTGCATCTAATAAATCCAGTGTGGAAGCGGCAGCGAAGGCCACAGGCCCATAGGCACTGTCTCTTTCTTCCAAACACATGTACCCTTGATGCAATTCTCAGGCCCAAATAGCGTCACACAATATTACAAATTTACACCATTGAAAATATGTTACAATCCAGACAGCAAGTTAGAAATAAGACTAAACCCCATTTCTTGATTGTTACTTCATTTATCGACTCTGAAATTATAAAAGAGAAAATTGACTTTGGCAGGAATTGAACTCAGAACGCAAAGAATTGAGACATAAACAGCAGAACATTCTATCCGATGCAATAACAGTTACGTCAATTCGCCCACTTTCTAAATTAATTACTCCATAATCAACAAGACGATTATGACGTAACAACGAGCGCTTATTGAATATCTTTTCACTTTTCACTTCTCTTAGCTATCCAATTGACGTGAAAATCAAATTCTTATCGATATTATATAAATTATTGATTGATTCTTTGAATTAATTGATACATCGATCTTGTTGAATTGGAATTGTTACTTGAACAATGCCAAGCAAAATCAAGGAATTATTCAGCCGCTGTATTTGCATACCTGACGGCGAAATTGTCTTTACAGATTTCCATAAGATTTTATTTCCTGATATGCCAGAATATGACCCCAAAACAATTTTTGCTCCCCAAAAACTTAAATTCCATGATTGCCCCGAAGAGAAACCAATTTTCACCATAGATCACCATAACGTCAAACGCCATTTCATTGTCGAAGACATAAGTTGGTTAACATTGCAAACTTTTCCTGATCCAGATATTACTGAAATAGAACTGCCTAAAGTTATCTCAAACGAATGGAAACCAGAAAAAGCCAAAGTATTTTGCCCCAGCCGCAAGAGGGGCCCACTTAAACGGTAAAGATTGAAGTTTTCTCAAGTATAACCAACGCAGCTATACACAAACACAACACATATCGCATACAAATTCACGTTAACAAAACCGTACAGTACACACACAACACACATATATACACACACATACACACATACACACTCATACAAACTTACACATACACACACACACACATACACACTAATTTCACACACACACATACACACACACATATACACACACACATACACACACACGTATACACACACACATACACACACACACTCAGCTCACACACATACACACACTCATTTCACACATACACACACATATACAGGTTGTCCACAAAGTCTGGGTACATGGAGTAAATAAAATCATAACATAAACAATTAAATATAAGAAATAATGATTTCTTAAAGTATGTGTTAATCCTCATGTGGGTACATGGAGTAAATAAAATCATAGTATAAACAATTAAATATAAGAAATAATAATTTCTTAAAGTATGCAGCAATCTCATGTACCCACACTTGGGGATACCCTGTAGATACACACACACACTCTGCATACCTTACGACATTACAATACAGTAATCCCTCGACTATCGCGGGTGTTACATTCCAAAAACCCCAGTGATAAGTGAAAATCCGCAAAGCAAAAACAAAAGTGTGCTCTGTTTTTTAGCTTTAGCTTAGAGCTGTGGCCATGCTGGTGCACTGCCGTTTTGCTACACTGTTATTATTGAGAGCCTCCTTTGATATGTAGCATTTGATGAATAAGGGCGTCTGATGTCACTACCTTCATTTGCACCTCTTGCAGTGAGGTAGGTTCGTCTGGGACGCGCTCGACAGGAAGACGTCCAGTTTTCATCTGAAAACACCTACATCCACTTTGTGTAGGTCCTTCAGGCTCTTTGGCAGAATATTAAAAAGCTGTGGGCCCCTGGAACCCAGACTATTGCAGTGACTGGTCCTGAAGCGCGATGGCATTGTTGGGATCTTTGATACTGTGCAGTGTCGAGCCGTTCTGGCATTGGTGTAGCTTTCAATGCCAAAATTTGGCACAATCCCTTCCAGGATCTTCTAGATGTTTATTACTAAATACCTCTCCCGCCTTCGCTTCAGGGAGTAGAGTCTTAACTGTTTCAGCCTTTCCCATTAGCTGAGTTGTTGCAATGAGACGATCTTCTCCGTGAAGCTTCACTGGATTCTTTTAAGTTCCGCTGTTAATTTTACACTGTTGGTTGACCATAGCTGGGAACAGTAATCCAGGCGGCTAAGGAAGAATGACCTCCAGAGAACCATCATGGTTTCCTTCTCTCTGGAACATTGTCAGGATTTATCCAGCCAGTCGTCTGCACTATGTTACCATCCTGGCAATGTGCATTTGGAAAGAGGTATCATCACTCATGTCGATACCAAAGTCCCTCACAGATTTAGACTCTGGGATTGTAGTCCCCTCTGGACCAGTGTACCCTGTAAGTTTTATATTCAGTTTTGGACGCTGGTAGCGCAGGGCTTGAGATTTTTCAACAGTAAACTAAATATTATTGTCCTCAGCTCATCAGCGAATTGAGTCCAATTCCTGCTGCAGGTGTGCAACATTGCTGGTGTTCTGTATTTCTTGCGAGACTTTCGTATCGTCTGCGTAGCTAGCAAGGGTGGCTATCCGGGCAGCTGAGGGCATATCTGAAAAGGCCACTATGAAAAGTAATGGTCCCAAGTCAGTGCCCTGTGGAACACCGCTCATTATTTGTGTTTTCTTCGAAGTGGCTCCATTGGCCACTACTGCCTGACTCCTATCTTTCAAAAAGTCATGTAGCCGCTCTTCAAGTTTTCCAGCTATGCCAAGATCACGCAGTTTGTGGCATATCATACCATGATCCACTTTATTAAAAACTTTTGTGCAAAATCAAGGTATATTACTCCCACATTTGATTTGCGGAGTAACTGCCTCAACACCCAGTCATCGTGCTGTAAGAGCTGGATCTGGCAGCTCCTACCTGGTCGAAACCATGCTGGGTATCACTCAGCAAGTTGTTTTCTTCAAGGAATGCGATTAGATTCCCTCTAACTATCCGTTTCATGCCTTTGCTGATGTGTGAAGTAAAAGAGATAGGCTTATAGTTTTTGGCATCTGCTCTGCTTCCTCCTTTATGGATTGGGCATATTATTCCCTCCGTCGGTTTGCTTCGCAACCTGCCATTTGCAGGAAAACTCTGGAAGAGAATCTGTAGTGGTTTCGCCAGGGCACGCTTACACGGTTTGAGGAGGATTGCAGGGAAACCATAAGGACCAGCAGTTGAGTTTGCGTCCACATCTATGGTTAGTAGCATATCTTCTTCGCTAATGTCGGTGTAATCCATCGTAACTGCCTCGCTGGTTATAGGTGAAGTGGCAAAGAAATCCACTGGTTCGTTCACTTTCTCTTTTCCAATGGGGTGGTAAAGACACTTTTGAAGTCATTCAGTACCTCACTAATCTTGGACTATCTGTGAGGGAGCCATCCATTTGGAAGAGGGGTCCTATTTTGCGGCGTCCTGAGGCTGTTTTATTTGCCGTATTGACTTAATGTTTTTTATAACCCAGGCTTCTTTGTCTGCTCTCTCCCTCACATAGCATTGTATGTTCAACTCTGTATGAACTCTTGTGATAACATACACGCAACCACATCAACACCTGGTACTGAATATATATTCCCATTACGGGTCCATACATAGACAGCTCTATTATGTTGTGATCCGTACCTAAAGTCGTCGTCACTTTTACATCATGAACGATGTCCATATTGTTTGTGAAGCAGAGATCTAAAATGTAATTTGCCCTAGTTGGTCTGAGCGCCACTTGCTCTATGAATAGAGCATCGGTGAGGTTCAGCAGGGACTCCATCTGTGCTTGTTTGCAATGAGTTATTCTTGAGGGCATGAGGCTTTTGGGGCCATTTGACATTGGGGATGTTGAAATCACCCATAAGAAATACGCTCACATGGTGTTCCAGTTTCAGGAGGATTTCTTTAATTCTTGTGAGGCAATCTTCAAATTAGCCTATGTGGTGTGGAGCATCTGGTGGGCGATATGTATTACATATGACTATATTATATTGTCTTATGTATACAATTAGAGCGTCAGATACTGAATTTGAGTATGACAGTAAGACCTGGGGTGTGAGGTCTTCACGGATGGATACAGCAACTCCACTGTTCGCAGTATGGTGTAATATTTTGGTACGTGTACTTCTGTATCCTCTATATCAGGGTCCAGATGAGTTTCCACGAGTGCTATGTTTAGGGTTTGATTGCGTGCAGCAAGGTCGCTTAGGAAAAAATGTTTACCTTTGTTGTTGTGAATCAACAGGACTCCTATATTTAGTAAAAAAAAAACTATATTTAAAAAAATAATTTTTTATAATTTGCATATATTTATTTTATTATAAAAGCAAAACACCACGAAGGAATCGAAAGCTTATATAATAAACCGCGATATGGTGAGGGGTTACTGTACATATGTTGAAATGTTCTAAGTTAAATATAAAGGTTTTGTATTGTGCAAAAATTAAGTTAAGAATAATTTTGAGTAAATAAAACTTCGACTCAAAGAACGGCACCAAAGATCTGTTTGTTAGAAACAGGATTTCAAAGAGGATAGACGACTCATCCCCTTTCTTCCTCTCTTTCTTCTTCTTACTCATTCTTCTTCTTCTTCTTCTTCTTCTTCTTCTTCTTCTTCTTCTTCTTCTTCTTCTCCGTTTCTTCCTCCTCCTCCCCCTCCTCCTCGTGCTTATTCTTCTCCATGTTATTGTTCTTCTTGATGTCAGCGCAGGACATCCTGAGTCAAGATGGTCTATTGCTTCATCAATCGTATCACAGAATCTGCATTTAAGGTTAGAACCGTTTTCATGAACGTTAGCCTGGTAGATTTTGGTAAGCAACCTGTGACCTGGCGCCGCCAATATGAAATCTTCAGTCTCTGCAAAAAGGCAAAAAGTCTTGAGTTTTTCAGCAAACTGATGGGTTTTCGTGGGGAGTCATGCGTCAGGCATTCGATAAAGGTGGCCTGAGCAACTGACTTGCGCTCTCTTCAGCAGTGCCCAAATGCTTGACAGATCAACTCGAGCGAAGATCTGTCTGGGACTGCCAAGTGATTTTCGACAGCTTTCTCATCCAGTTGATGTAGAAGCGGTTTAGCTTTCTGTGCGTGGTGTTCGTAAAGTGTCAAAGACTCACAGGTCTACAGTAGCCTAGGAAGTAGGCTACTCTTCTCTCCCGACATTGATTCACGTAGCGGTCCTGAATGTTGAGCTTCTCTTGACGGTCGTGCGTCGACTTCATCGTCAATGTGACAGAGAGAGAGAGAGAGAGAGAGAGAAAGAGAGATGATAGATGTATCTGTCTATTTATCTATCATTTATTTATCTATCTATCTCTACCTATCTATATCTACCTACCTATCTATATCTAACTACCTATCTATATCTACCTACCTATCTTTTGCCATATCTATCTATCTATCTATCTATCTATCTATCTATCTATCTATCTATCTATCTATCTATCTATGTACCACTTGAAAAGGAGGATGAGGATAGACAGGAAAGTGTTGTCGAATGAAAGTTTCAATAAAAAATGGGTAAATGTGGCAAGAATGGTAAGAATGAAAGACGACACCATTTTAAGCATAGACTTGTAACAAAAAGAGACACAAAGAGAGAAGGTACTTACTTTCATGTACCTTTAAAAAAAAAAAAAGCCTGAGGTGACCGTGGTCTTTTCCGGAGGCTTTTCTCTCCACGGATAAACCTAATCTGTTCCCCGTTTTTTTACATTGACTGTGATACACGATCCTTATTGATCGCCCCACCCTTCCTTTTTTTTTTTCTCCCGCGATCCCTTTTGATCGAAATCCCCCCTTTTTTTCCGCGATCCCATTTGATCGAAATTATCCCCCCCTTTCCCCGCCAAAGAAAAGCTCTACATTGTAATTTGTCCATTTTCTGTATTTAGCCCTGTGTAGCTATAATAAAAAGCTATCTCTCTTTCTGTCTATCTATCTATCTATCTATCTATCTATCTATCTATCTATCTATCTATCTATCTATCTATCTAGACTCGGTTGATAGACCGACTAACGCGTGTGGGACGAGTCGGTCTATCAACCGAGTCTATCGTGAATATTGTCGCGCCTCCTTCCTTTAAACGGGAAGGAAGAGCTATTTTCATCGTACTTGTGGCTATGGCGAAAGAATGTGTATGGTGGACGCGTCTGAAAGGTCTAGAGACAAAGACTTTCACTCTCTGGGCAATCTCTCATCAACTTCTTCAAGTATCACCTGAAGAGGAAGTTGAGAGTAGAAAGGGAAGTCTTGTCTAATGAATGCTTCAAAAAATAGATGGGTGAATGTAGCAAGGATGGCACGTGTGAATGACGGAGCTACCTTGAGCATAACACTATAAAGGAGTAAAAAAAAATCCAGAAAAGAAACAAAAAGGCAAAAGAGAGTCACTTACTGTTGACAACATTGACCAAGGTTACCGTGGTCTTTTCCGTAGGCTTTTCTTTCCTCCCCTTTTTACACGAGAACATTACTGTGATACACGATCCCTATTGATCGCTATTTTTTTTATCCCTTTTGATCGAACTCGCCCCTTTTTTCCTTCCTACGATCCCTTTTGATCGACACCTCCCTACTTCCTTTTTTTTTCTCCCTTCTCCCTCTCAAAAAGAAAAGCTCTACATTGTATTTGTCCCATCTCTGTTGAGCCCTGTGTGGCTAATAAAAGAAATGTATCTATCTATCTATCTATCTATCTATCTATCTATCTATCTATCTATCTATCTATCTATCTATGCGCTGAGACTGCGACATCTCCGACGCTTCATAGAACAGGTGTGGTCGCCGTTTATGCGGCGCGCTTTATCGCAACTCGTCTCCTTAGCCGAACTGCAGTCGTGGATTAAACAGAGACCTAGGCTAGACGAATGGCACCGCGAGTGTCGCGTTGCTCTCAAGCAAATCTGCCGTCCGGGACCAATCTCGTGCAACTTTGATTCCACAAAAGCGTTCTCTAGAGGATTAGTGGAGGGGAGGTCGACGACGATCTCGGGCAGGATCTGGGCGTCGACGAGAAACACCTGACCCGCCTGTTCAGGACAACTTTCGGGTCGGGACCTTTGGACAACCACCAGAGATCCTTGGCCTGGCAGTGCTATCGAGAAGCATTACCCGTTCGGGATAAGCTGTACAGGCACGGTTCGAGACACACCGGACCGACCTGCCCGAGATGCGGCCAGAGCGACGAAACCGTTCTGCACGCACTCGTGCAGTGTCCAAAGATTTCCTACCTGTGGGCTTATGCCGAACGGCTGCTATCGCGTGTGGGACGAGTCCGCCTGTCAGCCGAGTCTATTGTGCAGATTGCTCCGCCACCGTCCCTCAGCAGGGAAGGCAAAGCAGTGTTCATCATACTGGTGACCATGGTGAAAGAATGTGTGTGGTGGACCCGAGCGAAAGGATTAGAGACGAAAACCTACCTCTCTGGCCAATCGCTCATCAACTTTTTCAAGTATCACTTGAAAAGGAAGGTGAGAATAGAGAGGCAGGTTTTGTCTCGTGAAAGTTTCATTAAAAGGTGGGTGAATGTAGCAAAGATGGTGCGTGCGAGAGACGATGCCTCTTTGAGCATGATCCTATAAATCGAGATAAATAAAAAAAAGAGAGAGAGAGAGCACTTTGCTCTCATGTGTCTATTCCCTGCTGAGGTTACCGTGGTCTTTTCCGTAGGCTTTTCTCTCCATGGATAAACCTAATGTTACCCCATTTTACACTATTGGCATTTTCTGTGATATACGATACCTTTTTTTTTTGCCCCTACCGATCCCTTTTGATCGGATTTTTTATTTTTATTTTATCTTTTTTTATTTTTAAAGAAAAGCTCTACAGTTGTATTTGTCCCCTCTGTGTGCAGCCCTGTGTGGCTAATAAAAGAAAGATATCTATCTAAACTTTCTATCTATCTAAACTTTCTATCTATCTATCTATCTATCTAAACTTTCTATCTTTTTGTCTATCTATCTATCTATCTATCTATCTATCTATCTATCTATCTATCTATCTATCTAAACTTTCTATCTATCTATCTATCTATCTATCTATCTATCTATCTATCTATCTATCTATCTATCTATCTATCTATCTATCTATTTACCTACCTACCTATCTCTCTATCTCTCTATTTATCTTCCCATGTACAACCCAATTCTTTGACTAAACATAAAAATATTTTCGTTTTCAGCCTGACTAGAGCCGTCCGTAGATTCCTGCGCCGACGCGGATTTATAATGTGGTTTTATTAAGGAATTAGACATGAAGACGTAAAGTAAGAAATCTCCCATCTTTCTTTCAAACTTTCTTTTATTTGTTTCAGTTACTGAACTACGGCCATCCTGAGGCACCACCTTCAAAGGCTTGGTCGACCAAATCCACCCCAGTGTATATTTTTTTATGTCTGGTACTTACTCTATCGGTACCTTTCGCCGAACCGCTTTGTTATGGGGACATAACAAACCAATATCGGTTGTCAAGCGGTTGGGACGCAAACAAAAGCAGATACACTCTCTCACACACACACATGGGCGCATACACACTTACATACTCACACGCACACTCACACAAACGCAGTCACACACAGACACTCAGGCAGACAGAAACACACACACACACACGCACGCACACACACACACACACACACACACACACACACACAGACAAGTGACGAGCTTCCATGCAGTATCCGTCTGCAAACTCCTCTCACAAGGCGTTGCTTGACCTGATGCCACAGTAGAAGAGGCAGCCAAGGTGTTCCGCAGTAGGACTGAACCGAAAGCCACTCGGTTGCAAAGCGACCCCCTTAATCTCACACCCTGTCCCTTTAAAGCACTTATAATCCCTATTTTTTGTTATATATAAGAACTGAAATAATTTTGTGGGGTCCCAGAATAACTTCGTCCACACTCCATTCCTTACAAATTTTACAAACTTTCTAGGGTTCAATCCATAGAGATGCTCCCTCACAAACTTTTATTTTTCATTAGAAATATCGCAACCCCAGTTTATTTGTGGAAAAGAATTTTTTGGATAAACTTATTGTTTTGGTTTTTTCTTGTTGATTTCCAGACTCAGAAAACATTTCTGAATTAGATTTGATCTAAAATACTAAAAATATTAAGAATTAGAGCCCAGAAAATGAGGATAACATCAAAGAAACTAAGTGACATGCGGGATTTCTAAATCAAAGTCTATCATTAAGAATGAAATAGACGTGGAGGATGTAAGTATAAATGTTATATTGATTAGACAACCACCGCTGCGGCCACAGCCGCCACTACCACCACCACCACCACCACCACCACCACCACCACCACCACCACCACAACCACTACCACCACCACCACCACCACCACCACCACAACAACAACAACAACAACAACAACAAGAACAACAGCAACACATCAACAAACACCACACATGTCTACAACTACACAGCTCAACACACACCACCTTAGTACAAAATCTACAACATCTATTGAAGTTTCAATAAGAAAATAAGTTATAAAATCTGAAACTGCAATAATTAAAATGAAGGAATTTGTTTCTGTCTTTTCTCTCTTCATAGTGTTTTTTTTCTTCGTTTTCTTCCAGATTACAATCATAAAGCAGTGTTTATACATCTACTAAAGCAAGTGTGATATATCCTAGGATCATCGGATTCTTCTCATGACCACCTTCACGGTAATATGTGACTTTCATTGTCACACGATAGTGAATTCACTGAGAATGATGTTGACCAAAAACTGAAGGAAAAATGACGCTAATTACGATACAATTTATTATATTAAAAGAACAACAGTGGAGAAAATATTTGTTGAAGAGAGTGAAAAGTTAAATGATAACAGAGAACTGTTATAGCAATGATAAAACCATATGTACAAACAAAAGATCTAAAAGAAACATTGATAACAGTTATATAAAAGGCTAATGTCGAGATAACAGACTGTAGCTATAAGAACAACGTGTAGCAGTGAGATAAAAATAACAGAAAAGAAGAACGATGCAGGGTTTAATGATAACAACTCTAAAATTGAGATCTTGAGAGATGGAAGGAGACAGAAATATTGGAAAGGAGAGAAAAGAACTCTATGAACAGATATTGATATTATAACAATATTTTATGAGGAGTAATATAACATGGTGTAGATAGGTATTACAAACTCCTGTTAAATATAACAAAGTGCAAATTGATAACATTCGCCTCGTGCTAAATGCAACGCCTTATAACATCTTCCTTTAAACATAATAGTGATATGAGAGACATACTTTTATAACCTCCAGCTGCTGTTAAATACTGGGTGTAAGTTAGTAACCCTTCACTCTTGTTCAATGTAAACAAGGTGTAACTGTATAACATCAAAGCCTGGCTGTCTGCAACAAGGTGTTAATCGAAAGCAGTCAACTGTTGTTAAATATAACAATGAGTAAATGGCTGCGAGTGTTGCAGGATAAATAGTTCTACAGCTAACCAACAAATATAGAAGCGAAATCCCTCTCAAATAACATCTAAAAAGAAGGCCACATTAAGGAGTGAAGTCTGGGCTCTACTGAAATGATGAGTGTGGCTGGCATGGCTTGTATCACAGCTAGGTCTTCTGGGCTAGGGATTGATTTCGAGGGCTAAACAACCTACAGTCAAGTTGTAGGGCTAACTCCCCATCTCCCTTCACCCGTAACCCCACTAACACCACTAACAGGCCTCTCCCCTTACTATTAACCCTACTAACACTACTAACAACCCTACAGCTTATTGTAGATGTTGTTTTAGTAGAGATCAACCCTGTCACATGTTGGCTGACCTTGATCAAAGTTGTTCCAATCTCATTTATCCTGACAGTATATGTCAGGCTACATTGATTAATTAATGCCCTTTCTTAATTAGCGAGTGATTGGCTGCGATTTCAACGACAGCATATAAAGCTTCAATAATTGGTCAGAATATATCTTTTAATGTTTAAACTAACATAGGAACACTCCGTAACACCACGTTCCAAATAAATATAGGAAAGACCACATATTTAACACCGAGAATCCACGGAACATAGCAAGGAGTAGACGTACATAGGATATGAAGCTCCTGTAACATCCAGTTTTTGTTAAAGATGACATATTCATATCATGTGACTCTTGCTAACAACATGAAGAGTACCCCTAACAAGCAGCGACAATATGGAGGAAATATTTTGTACAACAACAGCCAGGAATTGTTCACCACAATATGAAGGCAATATTTCGTGCAGCAACAAACAGCGATTGTTCGCCATAACACGAAAGCAATATTTCGAGCAGTAACAAACAGCAACAGTTAGTCATAACACGAAGGCAATATTTCGTACACCAACAGCCAGGAATTGTTCGCCATAACATAAAGGCAATATTTCGTGCTCCAACAGACAGCAATTGTTCGCCATAACATGAAAGTAATATTTCGTGCTCCAACAGACAGCAATTGTTTACCATAATACGAAGGCAATATTTCGTGCTTCAATAGACAGCAATTGTTCGCCATAAAATGAAAGCAATATTTCTACACCAACATTGAGCAATTGTTCACCATAACAACGACGCAGTATTCATATTGAGTTTAACTTGGGCAAAAAACTAACATATTTTAGAATTGAAATTTCCATCTCCTCTGAAAATAAACATAAGTATACATATGCAACCAGTTTATGCTGTAAATAATCTTTAATATTAATACTATAACAGCAATAAATGTTTCTGCGTTAACTTAGAGGGTGTTTATAACACCTTGCCATGTACTGAAGATCCTACATACAGCATTTATTACAACAAGCCCTGATTTATACACCTCACTGACTTTACAATATCGACTCGCTGCTAAAATTAATTTAGCTACATCAACACATTGTTACAGTTATCAATAACATGAAGGCTACATAAATTATATCTAACAATGAAATGTTGTGCACATTTAACATGGAGACTTCAATTCTAACATCCATCTCTTGTTAGCAACAACATGGAGACTACTTGTCACATTCAGTTCTTGTAGCTACACCAACACATTACCAGCTACTGTTATCAATAGCGAGAAGGCTACATGTACAGTACCCAGCTGTTGTTCACAATAACATGGATACTTTAAACACTCCGTCCTAGGGCTAATACCTAACAACAACCAGCGTCATTTAAAAGTAACATTGATATACTTCATTAACAGCCATTGGTCTGCTAAATATAACATGGTCAACTATCATAAACAATCCCCTCCTTCGGAGAGAATATTGGATAGCTTTTGCAACAACAACAACGCCTACAACAATCTCCTGAAGGATGTAAGAATATCACTGTATGAACCATCTATTACAAAATAACTTTGTGACTATTTTCAACATCAAACTCCTCCAACTGACAACATCGAAACTTTTCAAGAACCAGGATTGGGCTACCAGTTTCTTGCAGACTTTTA
>NC_142938.1:28237750-28267750 GCF_046866305.1 Octopus bimaculoides | reverse complement strand
CGTGCCATCCACCCCATACAAAACGCAACATCCCATACTGCTTAGCCAGGAGAATATGTACTATTGTAGAGGATCTAGAGACCAGAAATCAGCGCCTGATGGAACTGAAAGAATTTCTGCTAAAGCAAAAGTACCCATCACTACTCATAGAAAATGGTATTCAGCGGGCTTCGAAAATACCCATACAACAACTGAGGACACCGCAAAGAAGAAACAAACAGGAAAAGATCATTCCATTTATAGTGACACAAAATCCATGCCACCAGAACATCTTTAATATCGCTAAAGCGAACTTACCGATCCATGCACAAAGTAAGGAATTGAGAAATATCATTACAGATCAAAATATAACTCTCAGTAAGAGACAACCTAAAAACTTGAAAAAGCTATTAACAAAGGCAAGGTTTGACCTCAGCAACAAAAATCAAACATTCACTGTATCCAGATGCAATGATAGCCGATGCGGTACATGCCGATCAATTCATACCGGCCCATATATGAACACAAAAACAGGGAAAATATTCACCAATGCGAACATGAACTGCAAAAGTAGAAATCTAATCTACTGCATCAAATGCCCTAATTGTGAAGAACTGTACGTTGGCCAGACAGGTAATGCACTATCGGAACGCTCACGGGTGCATCGACAACAGATTAAAAACCCAGAAGTCTGCCAAATACCACTGAGTAACCATCTGGAAACATGTGGTCATCAAACTTTTATTATATTTCCATTCCATAAACTTTACAACCGGAATGAAATTGAGAGAAAATGCAAAGAAAAGGACTTTATTAAGAAATTGAAACCCACTCTTAACAAACAATGATTAAATTTATCTTACTTGGGGTTTAAAAATCTAATCCCTATAACTAAAACACAAAAAATCTCTCAAATGTCATCATTTCTAAAAATAGCCAAACACCTACTGGGGTTCAAAAATCTTATCCCTATAACTAAAACACAAAAAATCTCTCAAATGTCATCATTTCTAAAAATAAACTTGGCATCAATTCTAAAAATAGCCAAACACATACTGCTGCTGTCCAAAGGAATAGGTATAAAAGACAGAAAACCAGCCAGTCTATTACAGTCTGTTACAGTCAGTCAGATACCGGCCATGATGAAATACCACAAGGTATTGAAAATACGTATTCGCCTTATATATTTAATCCTTTATATTGAACACTCAGTATTTCATATATTCAATAAGACATATTCCATATATTTAATAAGACATTCAATACTTCATTTCATTTCATTGTACCACCCATTTTTATATTATATATTATATATTCCATATTCTATATCCCACATTAATTTTACAAGAATATAAATAAAACATAAAAAACAGACAAAGCTGGAACTCTTTTAAATAAAATAATATATTCCTCTATACACGATCATACAAAACCCTCTTTTTGTATTTATTTTTACTCACACACACACACACACACACACACACACACATATATATATATATATATATATATATATATATATATATACACATACATATATGAACACATGCATACATACAATACATACATGCATACATGCAGACATACATGCATACATACATGAATACATAATGCATAATATATAAATATATACCTATATAAATACATACATAAATAAATACCTACATTCATACATAAATACATACATAAAAACATACGTACATCCATACAGACATACATAAATACCTACATACATAAATACATGCATACATAAATACATACATATATAAATACATACATACATAAATACATACATACATAAATACATACATAAATACGTATATACATTTATATATAAATACATACAAACATGCATAAACACAGGCATACATAAAAACATACATACATACATGCACACATAAATTCATATAATCACATCTACATAATACATGCACCCATACATGCATACACACACACACACACATATATATATATATAAAACACATAGATAATACATGCACCTATATATGTATCAACACATACATGCATACACACATACATACACACATTACACACATACAAACACGTACATATACATACATACACACATACATATATGCATACACACATGCACACATGCATACATGAATACAAACAAGCATACATGCATACATACATAAATACGTACATACAAAAATACGCACATAAATAAATACATACATAAATATATACATACATGTATGTATGCATACATTCATGCATACACGCATAAATACATACATGCATACATACATACATACATACATAAATACGTACATATATAAATACGCACATACATACATAAATAAATAAATACATACATAACTACATAAATACGTAAATGCATATATATATAGATACATATATACATTAATAAATACATAAATATATGCATACATACATATATAAATAAATACATACACACATACATACATAAATACATACACACATACATACACATATACATACATACCTACATACATAAATACATACATACACACACATAAACATACTTACACACATACATACATGAACACATACGTACATGAACACATGCATATATGAACACATACATACATACAAGCTTACATAATACATGCACACATACATGCATACACACATACATACACGTATACAGACATACACAGAGACATACATACATACACGCACACATACACACATACACGCATGCAAACATACATAATACTTACATGCATATATACATGCATACCTACCTGCATACATGCATATATACATGGACAGACACATACACACATACACACATGCATACATCCACACATTCAAACATACATTCATGCACACATGCATAAATGCAAACATGCATATATACATGAATACATGCATAAATACATACAGGCATACATGTATATATACATTACTTACTTACATACTTACATACATGCATGTATGCATCCATGCATACATACATGCATAAGTACGGACATACTTAAATACGCACATACATAAATACATATATACATGCATATATATATATACATACATAAATACGTACATTAATACAAAAATACGCACATACATAAATACATACATACATAATACATACATACATAGATACATAAATAAATACACACGTAAATGCATAAATGCAAACATACATAAATAAATACAGACATACATACATACATATGTACACACATAAATATATACATACATAAATGTATACATACAAAAATACATACATAAATACATGCATACATTCATACATAAATACATACATACATAAATAAATGCATACATTTATACGTACATACATATATAATACATACACAAATAAATACATACGTAAATACATACAAATATAAATACATAACAAAATATATGTAAACATACATACATGGAAACATACATACATGCATACATTCATGCATACATACACACAAACATACATGCATAATGCTTACATACATACATACATACATAATCAATACATACATGCATACATACATAAATACGTACATACAAAAATACGCACATAATAAATAAATACATACATAAATATATACATACATGCATGTATGCATACATTCATGCATACACGATTAAATACATACATGCATACAAACATACATGTATACTTGCTTACATGCATGTATACATGCATACATATATACATAAATACATACATGCATACGTACATTCGTAAATACATATATATATAGATACATATATACATACATGGATACATAAATATATATATATATATATATATATATATATATATATATATATATATATATATATATGCGAGTAAAAATAAATACAAAAAAGGTGTGTTTTTTTGTATGATTGTGTATAGAGGAATATATTATTTTGCTTAAAAGAGTTCCAACACTGTCTGTTTTTTATGTTTTATTTATATTCCTGCAGAACTAATGTTGGGTATAGAATATGGAATATACAATATATAATATGATATACAATATACAATATAAAATAAAATAACATAAAAATGGATGGCACCATGAAAGAAAGTATTGAATGTAGATGAAATATTGAGTGTTCAATATAAAGGATCAAATATATAAATATATAAATATAAATATATATATATATAAATATAAAGGCGACTCGAGTTTCAGGGCTATTTCCCTTCGTCATGGCCGGTATATATATATACATACGTGCATACACACTTTCATACATTAATAAATACATAAATATATGCATACATACATATATAAATAAATACATACACACATACATACATAAATACATACACACATACATACATACACATATACATACATACCTACACACATAAATACATACATACACACACATAAACATACTTACACACATACATACATGAACACATACATACATGAACACATACATACATACAAACTTACATACTACATGCACATATACATGCATACATACGTACATGCATATACGTATACAGACATACACACATACATACATGCATACACGCACACATGCACACATGCAAACATACATAATACTTACATGCATATATACATGCATACCTACCTGCATACATGCATATATACATGGACAGACACATACACACATACGTACATGCATACATCCACACATTCAAACATACATTCATGCACACATGCATAAATGCAAACATGCATATATACATGAATACATGTATAAATACATACAGGTGTACATGTATATATACGTTACCTGCTTACCTACTTACATACATGCATGCATGCATCCATACATACATACATAAGTACGAACATACTTAAATACGCATAAACATAGATATATACATGCATACATATATACATACATAAATACGTACATACATAATACATAGATACATAGATATATATATAAATAAATACACACGTAAATACATATATGCAAACATACATAAATAAATAAATACATACATACATACATACATATGAACAAAAATAAATATATACATACATAAATGTATACATACATAAATAATTACATACATAAAGACATACATAAATACATGCACACACAATGCGTAAATACATACACATATACATACATGCACATATACATACATACATGTGCACATGAATACATCCATGCATATATATATATATATATATATATATATATATATATATATATATATATATATATATATATATTCATACATATATGAACACATGCATACATACAATACATACATGCATATATGCATATATGCACACATACATACATGCATATATGCATACATGCACAAATACACATACATACATGCAGACATACATGAATGCACGCATACATAATGCATACATGTTTACATACATGCGGGCATACATGCATACATACATGAATACATACATCCCTACATACATACATAATGCATAATATATAAATATATACATACATAATTACATACATAAAAACATTCATACGTACATTCGTACAAAAATACATACATAAAAGCATACGTACATCCACACAGACATACATTAATACCTACATACATAAATACATACATACATAAATATGTATATACATATACACCTAAATACATACAAACATACATAAATACAAGAATACATAAAAACATACATACATACACACATAAATACATATATACACACCTACATAATACATGCACCTATACATACATATACACACACATACACACATACATACAAACATTACACTCATACAAACACGTACACATACATACATACACCCATACATATATGCATACATGTATACATGCATACAAGTATACATGCATGCATATATGCATACACACATGCACACATACATACATGCATACATGCTTACATACATACATACATACATGCATACATACATAAATACGTACATACAAAAATACGCACGTAATAAATAAATACATACATAAATATATACATACATGCATACATACATAAATAAATAAATAAATGCACACATAAATACATACATACATAAATGCATATATAAATAGATACATATAAACATACATGCATACAAAAATATATATATATATATACATAAATACGTGCATACACACATTCATACACACATTCATACATTATTAAATACATAAATATATGCATACATACATATATAAATAAATACATACACACATACATACATAAATACATACACACATACATACACATATACATACATACCTACATACATAAATACATACACACACACAAACATACTTACACACATACATACATGAACACATACATATATGAACACATACATACATAAAAACTTACATAATACATGCACACATACATGCATACACACGTACATACATACACGTATTCAGACATACACACATACATTCATACACGCACACATGCACACATGCAGACATATATAATACTTACATGCATATATACATGCATACCTACCTGCATTCATGCATACCTACATGCATACATGCATATATACATGGACAGACACATACACACATACGTACATGCATACATCCACACATTCAAACAAACATTCATGCACACATGCATAAATGCAGACATGCATATATACATGAATACATGCATAAATACATACAGGCATACATAAATATATACATACATAATTACATACATAAAAACATTCATACGTACATTCGTACAAAAATACATACATAAAAACATACGTACATCCACACAGACATACATAAATACCTACATACATAAATACATACATACATAAATATGTATATAGATATACACCTAAATACATACATACATACTTACATAAATACAAGAATACATAAAAACATACATACATACATGCACACATAAATACATATATACACACCTACATAATAATGCACCTATACATGCATACACCCATATATATATTACACACATAGATAACACATGCACCTATACATGCATATACACATACATACACACATAATACAAACATTACACACATACAAACACGTACACAAACATACATACATACAGCCATACATATATGCATACATGTATACATGCATACATATACGCATGAACACATGCACACATACATACATGCATACATGCTTACATACATACATGCATAGATGCATATATGCACACATACATACGTGCATATATGCATACATGCACAAATACACACACATACATGCGCACATACATACATACATGCAGACATACATACATGAATGCACGCATACATACATGCATACATGCATAAAAACATACGTGCATGCATGCGAACATACATACATGCATAAATACATGCATACATGCAGGCATACATGCAGGCATACATGCATACATACATACATACATACATGAATACACACATGCCTACATACATACATAATACATAATATATAAATATATACATATATAATTACATACATAAAAACATTCATACGTACATTCGTACAAAAATACATACATACATACGTACATCCACACAGACATACATAAATACATACATACATAAATATGTATGTACATATACACCTAAATACATACATACATACATACATACATACATAAATACAAGAATACATAAAAAATACATACATACATACACACACAAATACATATATACACACATAGATAATACATGCACCTATACATGCATATACACATACATACACACATAATACAAACATTACACACATACATACACGTACACATACATACATACACCCATACATATATGCGTACATGTATACATGCATACATATACACATACACACATGCACACATACATACATGCATACATACATACATACATGCATACATGCACACAAACATACGTGCATACATGCTTACATACATACATGCATACATACATCAATACATACATGCCTACATACATAAATACATACATATATACATAAATACATACACGCATGCATACATACATATGTAAATAGATACATATATACATCCATGCATACATAAAAAAAAATATATATACATAAATACGTACATACAGACATTCATACATTAATAAATACATAAATATATGCATACATACATATATAAATAAATACATACACACATACACGCATAAATACATACACACATTATTACATACATAAATACATACACTCATACATACATACACATATACATACATACCTACATACATAAATACATACATACACACACATAAACATACTTACACATATACATACATGCACACATACATATATAAAGACGCATGCCTACCTGCATACATGCATATAGACATGGACAGACACATACACACATACATACATGCATGCATCCACACATTCAAACATACATGCATGCAAACATGCATACATGCATAAATGCAAATATACATACATACATGCATACATGCATAAATACATACATGTATACATGTATACATGTATATATGCAATCATGCTAACTTGCCTACTCACATGTATGCATGCATCCATGCATACATACATTCATACATAAATACGTACAGTCATACAAAAATACGCCCATACATAAATACATACATACATAATACATAGATACATACATACATAAATAAATACACACGTAAATGCATACATGCAAACAGACATCAATACATACATAAATAAATACATACATTAATACGTACATACATATATACGTACATAAATGTATACATGCATAAATAATTACTTATATAAATACATACATAAATACATGCATACATTCATACATAAATACATACATACATATATAAATGCATAAAAAAATACATAGATACACACATACATACATACACACATACATACATAAATACATACACACATATATAAATAAACACACACATACATTCATATATGCACACATACCTACATACATGCAAACATTACATACATACATGTATGTACGCATACATACATGCAAACATGTATAAAAACATACATGCATACATGGATACATACGTATATGCATACATACATAAATTCATACATGCATGAATACATACGTACATACAAGCATAAATACATACGTATATACATACATACATACATAAATACCTGAATGAATAAATAAATTAATACATACGTACATAAATATATGCATGCATATATACATACATAAATATTTACATACATAAATAAGTATATACATAAAGACGTACATACATAAATGCCTGCATATATAAATACATACATAGATTCATACATACATACATAAATACTTACATAGATTCATACATACATACATAAATACATACTTACATTAACAAAAACATACATAAACACATACATATGTAAATACATACAAACATAAATACATACATACATACTTGCATAAATACCTACATACATAAAAGCTTGCATACATAAATGCATACATAGATAAATACGTACATACATAAATACATATATAAAAATACATACATACACACACACACATAAATACATATACACATACTTACATACATAACTACATACACACATACATATAATATAATATAGGATAAAATCTTTATAAGAATTTATCAAGTAATCAGCGTGAAAAAAACCTCATAATGAAAAAAAAAAATTCATCTTTTTTTCCATAAATATATATAATTTATATAAAGGGCGTTAACTGTGTAATAATGCCTCACGCTTCGAGGGACTAAATAAGTAAAAAACTACCAAAAAATAAGCAACATATTTACCGAAAACGAGGGAATGCAGCTTTCAAAATTAATCTCTTAAAAACATTTAACTTAACGGTAAACCACTGGTTTCTCAATCAAATACAGAAAACCTGTGAAGTAACCTGCATCTTTTGTTCATCAGTACACGTATGGTCGAGATACATAAAAATAAACAAGAATCAACATACCACGATGTACCCAACACAGTACAATGACTTCTGTTCATAATTATATATCTGTGAAAGAGATTTGAATTTATCCGGTTGCATCTCAGTACATGTTACTGAGATGTCATCGTACTGTGTTGGGTACATCGTGGTATGTTGATTCTTGTTTATTTTTATGTGTCTCGACCATACGTGTACTGATGAACAAAAGATGCAGGTTACTTCACAGGTTTTCTGTATTTGATTGAGAAACCAGTGGTTTACCGTTAAGTTAAATGTTTTTAAGAGATTAATTTTGAAAGCTGCATTCCCTCACTTTCGGTAAATATGTTGGTCATTTTTTGGTAGTTTTTGACTTATTTAGTCCCTCGAAGCGTGAGGCATTACTACACAGTTAATGCCCTTTATATAAATTACACACATACATAGATAGAAACACGGACATACATACATTCATACACACATACATACACACATAGATACATACATACATATATATATATATATATATATATATATATATATATATATATATACACATACATAATACATGCACACATACATGCATACACACATGCATACATACATGTACACAGACATACACAGATACATACATGCATGCACGCATACATACATACATGCATAAATGCATATATAGATACATGCATACATACATTCATAGACTTATATACATACTTAAATAACCATTATTATTATTATTATTATTATTATTATTATTATTATTATTATCATTATTATCATTATTATTATTATTAAGACGGTGAGCTGGTAGAATCGTTAGCACGCTAGGCGAAATACTTAGTGGTATTTCCTCTGAATTCAAATTCCTCTGAGGTCGATTTTACCTTTCACTCTTTCGGGGTCGATAAATTAAGTACCAGTTACACACTGGTGTCGATGTAATCGACTTGTCCCTTTCCCCAAGGCTGTTGCCCTTGTGGCAAAATTTGAAACCATTATCATCATCATCATCATTATTATTATTATTCAGTAGTTTTATTTTTATAACGTGCTTTCACTTCACTACCGAGCGCAGCTCTGTGCGCCTTGGGTATGTGCTGTGGTTTGCTGTGGTGCTCTTATGTTTACTGTATTGAAAGTGTTTTGCGTAGAATGTGTGCAGTACCCAGTCGTGCAATTTTCTGTATGTTATATATATTTGTAAGTCCTGGTGTTTTTGTTATGTATTTGTCTGAATATTTTTTTATTATACCTAAGGCACCTACTATGATAGGAATTGTTTCTGTTTTTAGATTCCACATTCGAGTTATCTCTATTTCCAGGTCTTTGTATTTTGAAAGTTTTTCCATTTCTTTTAGAGAAACGTTGTCATCTGCTGGTATTGATACATCAATTAGAAAGCATTTTTTTTCTTCATGATCTTTGACAACTATATCTGGTCTATTTGCCTTAATTTCTCTATCTGTGTGTATTGGCATATCCCAGAGTATGGTTGCTTTCTCGTTTTCTGTGACCTTTTCTGGCGTGTGTTTATACCATCTTTTTTCTGTTGCTATTCCATAATGTTGGCATAGCTTCCAGTGTATATAGGTCCCAGCTCTGTCGTGTCTGTGAATATATTCCTTCTTAGCCAGGACTGGGCAGCCAGAGATAATATGATTTATTGTTTCTTGTCGATCTCCACATATTCTACAGTTACTTGTTATATTTCTTTTCATTATGTGTTTTTGGTAATTTCTGGTGGGGAGGCTTTGGTCTTGTGCAGCAATTAAAAATCCTTCAGTCTCTGCTTTGAGTCCTGAGCTTCTCAGCCATTGCTGGGATTTTTCTCTGTTTATTTCTTTCGCATTTAGTTTAGCCCAGTATTTACCATGTAGGGGCTTTTCTTGCCATCGTTTTATCATGGTCCGTTGCTGTTCTAGTTTTAGTTTGGATTTCATTTGTTTTATAGCTTTTGTTGTTTCTTCTTCTTCTTCTTCGTATTTGTTAGGTAGATCGATTTCTTGTTTGTATTTGTCAGCTTCCTTAAATACTGAAAACAGTTTTTTGTTTTGCTCGTGTTTTGTGGCTATTTGTATTAGTTTCCGTTGCTTCTGGAGTAGGTATTTTTGCAGTCCTATGGTGGTTATTTTATAATAGTTTTCTAGCTGTATAAGACCCCTGCCACCTTCTGTGCGTTGTATATATAGCCTTTCTATGTCAGATTTTGGGTGGTGCATCCTATATCCTGTCATTATTTTTCTTGTTTTCCTGTCTATTTTACATAGTTCGTTTACTGTCCAGTTAAGGATGTTGTAGCTGTAGCTTATAACTGGGACAGCTAAAGTGTTGATACCCATTATCTTGTTTTTAGCATTGAGCTCTGTTTTTAGTATTGATCTAACTCGTCTATAGTACTCTTTCTTTATTTTTTCTTTCATTTGTGTATTTTGTATCCTATCTAGTTCATTGACTCCTAAATACTTATATGGTTGGCTTTCGTCTAGTTCTCTTATTTCATTGGCTTTATCTAGTGTTATATTGCTACTTTTAACTAATTTTCCTCTTTTCAGGGTTGCTTTGGCACATTTTTCTAATCCGAATTTCATTTCTATTTCCTTGGTAAAGCCGTGTACTGTTTGTAGTAGTGTTTCTAGCTCTTTGTCGTTTTTTGCATATAATTTTAGGTCATCCATATATAGAAGGTGGCTGACTGTTTTTCCATAGCATTTGTAACCGCATCCAGTTCTATTTAGCAATTCTGTTAAAGGTGTGAGTGCCAGGCAGAACAGGAGTGGAGAGAGCGTGTCTCCCTGGAATATTCCTCTTCTAATGGGGATGGCTTTCGTTTTCACAAGTCCCTCTTTTGTTTGGAGCTGTAGCACTGTCTGCCATTTGTTCATTGAGTGCTCTATGTATTTTATGATAATTGGTGCCACCTTGTTTATGGCTAGTGTTTCCAGAATCCACGTGTGGGGAACACTGTCGAAAGCCTTTTGGTAGTCCACCCAGGCCATACTGAGGCCTTTCTTCTTTCTGCGGCTGTCTTCAGTTATGGCTTTATTGATCAATAATTGATCTTTACAGCCGTATGAGCCCTTGCAGCATCCCTTCTGCTCTTCTGGAAACAGGTTGTTATTTTCCAGGTGTTTACTCAATCTCTGCGATATTATTGCAGTAAAGGCTTTGTAGATCGTAGGGAGACAGGTTATAGGTCTATAGTTTTGTGGTTTCTCCGTTTCCGTGGATTTGGGGATTAAGATGGTTTTCCCTTTTGTGAGCCATTCAGGCATTGTTTCTGGATCTGCTATTATGTTGTTAAAGTTTTCTGCCAGCTTTTTATGCATTGCTGGCAGGTGTTTTAACCAGAAATTGGGGATCTTGTCGTGTCCAGGTGCTTTCCAGTTGCTTAGTCTTTGCAGTGTCTGGGTGACCTCTTCAGTTGTTATAGGGGCCCAGAGTTGCTCAGGTGCTAAGTTCGTTGTTTTAATGGTCCTTTTTTGGGGTTGTTGCTTCACCGACCATATTTGTTTCCAGAATTTCTCTAGTTCTTCTGCTGTTGGTGCTGAAGTAATGTCTATTTTATTTTTACCCAGTTCTTGGTAGAGTTTTTTGGGGTTGGATTTGAACTGTTTGTTTTGTTCAAAGAAACGTTGGCGTTTCTCATACCGGCGGATCCTCTGTGCTTTGGCAAGGATGTCTTGCTTTAGTTTTTCTTTTGCCTCAGGTAAGTCTTTTTCTGTAATGCTGTATTTGTACAGTATTTTTGTTTTCTTCTTGTTACTTAGTAGTGTTGATTGTTTACTAATTTCGTTGAGAATCGATAAATCTTTTCTCTTTTTTTAAATTTTGTTCTGGATGTTATTTATCCACAAGGTCTGTTTGGGTGGTAGAACTCCTGTTCGGATGGGTTTGAGTGAGTATCCTGCTTCTTTTGTGGCTGCAGTGGCTGCCGCATATATCATGTCATTTAGCTCAGTGATATTGCCTGTTGTTTCTGTGGTTGTTAGTTCCGTGACGGCCAGGTTTATGCTATTTATTATTGATGTTGTTATTATTATTATTATTATTATTATTATTATTATTATTATTATTATTATTATTATCCTCATCATCATCATCATCACTATTACATACATGCAATTAGAACGATACAGAGAAGATTATAATTTCAATGGCATGCCACTAATTTAGGTTATTTACTGGAGTTCTGGAACTCAGTCGAGTATTTTTTCACTAATTGCTACATTCCTCAAAATAAAAAATAAAAAAAAAAAACATGAATAAATAACGTGATCCAGTTTAGTGAACAGAATTTTGTTACATCTTCATCTCTCCTTTCTTTCATTAAACGATTTCTTTGTCAGATACGGCAATAAACTTTCATTTGTGGTGGTGAGAATAAGAATGATAATGTGGGTGTTTCTGTTTTTGTCGAGAAGGTTCCGCGGAGAATTATTTTCACCTAAAAGACAAAATTTGTTCATTTAATCATCGACAAAATAACATCAAATACCGAGACGGGCCAGCAAGAAAACTTGCTAAAAATAGCAGAAAAATCTCTTTCAGATTACGCCATACTGCCATATAAAAAGAAGGATTCATTAGATTATCTAGTTCCAAGATACATTGATGTTTGTAATAACTGAGAGGTCTACACAACCAAAGACGGTCTGGGGCGAAACGCAACCAGGATATTCCGGAAGCTTTCCCGTAAGGTGTTGAGTTACTTCCCTTCAATTGTAAACTTGTTACTTATTAGGCGAATGTAAAGGACGTGTACACCACTCATTTCCGGTGTTTCTTTTTTTTTCAAAGATTTTTCTCAGATTTCTGTTTTCGATATAGGAGATACGATTTTGCCCAGAAATCATGTTTTCGAAATTTTAATTTCCTCCACCCCACCCCATTTTATTAATTTAAAACTTTTTTTTCGATTTTTTTTAATCCACGTGATAAAATACAGATTACGAAACTGGAAATTTTCTTTTTTTTAAATTTTATTCTTTCTTTAAAAAGCATTCAATACCCCTTCCCCCACCTCACCCAACCATCACCTCCCCGCTTTCAAAAACCTAAAAGCTCAGGATCTTTCACATTCGTCTGATGTTTCATGCATGCGTATAATTCTACTGAAATAGCAGACGTCAAAAATATCAGACCACCACCAGAAAACCTTGCATGCTAGAAACAACAGGTAGACGACATTATTTCTGGAAAACTTCCTCACTTTCTAAAAAGTTAAAAGTGAAACATTCGGAGTTGATGGGTGGAAGTCCGGAAGGGGATTCGAGTGTTTCTTTAAGAAAAAGTAAAAAAAGAAAATTCTTAAAGAGTCGTAATCTCTATTTGATTCTCGTGTATCTGTTGTAGTCATCATGCAAGAGAAACATTTATGAAAATGCACACATAAATAAGTTATGTTTATAGACCATATTTGCAATTATCTATACAATTAATAGCAAAGTTTGTACAAAATTAAATTAAATCCAGGTTTAATCACCGATCGATCAAGTTAGTAAAGTTTTAACAGTTTTGTGACAACATAGTGTCACGATATACTCTAATGGAAAAGTGAAAGAAAGAGATAATGTCACTCTCTCTTTGGACTTTTGTTCTTTTAAAATTTCTGGATGCTGTTGTCTTATTCCTATCTTACTAAAAGCACGAAATAGGTAGAATATAAACAGTCGACAACTGATGAGCGAGGTATCTTCTTTTGGTATTTTGTCCTGTACTTTTCTCTGTTGATGTATTTTTCACTCGTTGATGATGTCCTGTACTTAATGTGTATTTTATATTTATTGATAATTGAACGCCACGCAGCCTTGTTCGAATAGATACATACATACATACATGTCGACTTTCTGTGCAACATTTTATGGTTATTAGTCAATGTAATGTCATACACCCAACTTCTGTTCCCACTTAGTGGCACCGCACGCAATGTTCAATATTCGCTGCAAGATTTTCTCTCTTTTCTATCTATTTCTCTATCCTTCTCCTCTCCCCTCTTGTGCGCAAAACCTTCCCCATCTATATCTGTCTGCCTCTCTACTTACCAGCTACATTTCTCTCTCTACTACCTCCCATTTCTTCCTCTGTCCACTACCTACTTTATCTTTGGTCTCATTTTTCCCCACACTCCCTCTGTCTTCGTACTTGCTCTAACCCAGCCTTCTCTACTCCACCCTGTCTCTATTTCTTCACTTTTTAGTACCAAATGATCATCCAGAGTTTTATCACTTATCTTTTTCCTACTTGATCAATGCGTAGGTAAGACGTGTATTTTGCTTCATCTCCTGCCAAGCATTCACTCCAGACTCCCAGTTTATCTTTTCAATTCTCGTTCTTTTCTTTCTTGTTATCTTGCTTCCCTTCAATCCCATCCTTCTGAGCCCTCTCATCGTATATTTGGAACACAAGCACGACTATATTCTTTCTTTTTTGTTAGTTTTCGTCATGTAATGTCCCACAGTTTGAAAAAAAATGCAATTTGTATTTTTGCTGATTACGTTTGCTTCGCTTGATATATTTCCGAAATTAAATATTTTAATATACAAAATATACTTCACAGTTACAAAAGGCTATCAAGACTAAGCGCCTCAAAAAACTGATGAATGGAATCTTGCTTCATTAGGACAATGCTTCAGCACACAAGTCTTTGGTTTCAATAGCTCCTGTGCGTGACTGGCTTTGAACTGGTTGATCACCCTTCCTATGTTAGTGATGTGGTTCCATCTGATTATCATCTGTTATCCCAACATGAAAGAACACTGGGCTGGGGACCAGTATCGATGTAATGATGACGTTTTATCTGTTGTCGGTGACTATTTTGACCTACAGGATAGTGTGATCCAAGCACTGCAACTACTGATGGAAGTGTGTGGACAGTAAGAGGAAATATGTTAAAAATGAACTTCATTTGATCACATACCTATGAGCATTTCAGTCGACCCTCATAGTAATAAAAATTATTATTATAGCTGCATTTGTTTTAATGTTAACATAAAAAAATCCACTGCTTTGTAAAAAAATTTGGACCTTGGTTTGCACCATCTAAGCAAATTTGTTCCCAAGTCGCTGCATGTATGTATTTATGAAAGCATGTATGAAATTATCTTGAAAATCATTTATTTATGCATGCTCAATGTATATACCCACCATTTACAAGTCTCCATTACTTTATACATTCATATACACATGTATAGGATGTATTTTCTGCGAGATTTGTGAAAGCACATCCTTAACATAGCTAGGATCACATCCTAAGGACTCTCCTTTCTACTGAAGCCCAGAAAATACTCCATTCTTCAACAATTATGGTTATTCTACAATGGCAGTTTCCAAATTATATTTTTACACTACAGATTGATTTCATGCAAGATCATTTTTCCGCACGCCGTCGGATCACACGCACAGCTAAAGGCAACCAAGTGCATAACGTAATTTAATTATTACATCTATAACACGTCATTTAGGACTGTAAAAAAAACACTCTGTAGACCGTCATATTCTTTTACTTGTCTCAGTCATGTGACTGCGGCCGTTCTCGAGCACCACCTTTTAGTCGAACAAATCGACCCAAACACCTTTTTCTTAAGTCTAGTACTTATTCTATTGGTCTCCTTTCCTAAGTTACAGGGACATAAACACACCAGCACCGGTTGTCAAGTGGTGGTTGGGAGACAAACACACACACACACACACACATATGGGACGGGACTTCTTTCAGTTTCCGTCTACTAAATCTACACACAAGACACTTGCCCAAGGGGTCACGCAGTGGGACTGAACCCAGGCCCATGTGGTTGGCAGGCAAGCTTCTTACCACACAGCCATGCGGATGTCAATAAATTAGAAATAAAATGTTTGAAGTCTATTCCATTAGTACGATCTTGTATCACATTATATGTGACACAGTGTTTGGAGACCTCTGCACTACAAAGTTCATCGGAGGTTCACAATGGAGTATTACTCTGATCACATTTCCAACGGAGCTGTTGCTGCACAATCATACTAGACGATACGAGTGGAAGTAAGGAAGAGTCATCGGACAATTTAAAAGAAATCCCACAATCAAGTGTGTGTTGTGTGCTGTGTGTGTGTGTGTGCGCGCGTGTGTGTATGTGTGTGTGTGTTTGTGTGCGCGCGTGTGTTTTTTCATGTGTGTGTGTATTTTTATGTGTGTGTGTGTTTGTGTGCGTGCGTGTGTTTTTTCATGTGTGTGTGTATTTTTATGTGTGTGTGTGTGTGTGTGTTGTAGAAAGATAGATAGATAGATAGAGAGAGAGAGAGAGAGAGAGAGAGTGAGAGTAAGATGTTGCACTTAAACAACATTTAAAATCCCAAACACTGTGTATACTTGTAACCAAAGCAAACAAATTGTGTTCGCGACTATAGTGATATATGAAAATTATCGAACCATTAACGAAGCAGCTAATTTACTGTATCAGAGACTAGCTTAAAGGCCGCACACCTGCTGACATTTCGTGTAGCTCACGATCGTATTCAACCGATTATTACCCAAGCCTACCAGAGCTGCTCCCGCTTATTCTACTTCTTCCATATACTTGAAGCTACAAAAATGGAGATCTTTTATTGCCTTTATTATACTGTTTACTCAAAACAGACCACACTTCTGCTGTTCTAGCAAGCGGTCTGATTGGATGACTTAAAGCATACAATCGGCACGAACGGGTATGGTCATGTGATCACTTGTAGAAAACAGGCAAAATACGCCATTTGGCGTATTATACTGAGCACCACAAAGGTTCACCATCTGTGATTATAAGAGAGTTTCATTTATTTTTAATCAAGAAAGATCATGACAATAATTGATTACCCAGCACTTCAACAAAGGACATGGTCACATGCTGGTGAGCAGGGAACTGCTGCTGATGTCCATGTTTTTATTGCGGTTGTGACAATACTTCATTGTCGCTGATAAGCTGAATACCACAAAAAAAAAGAAGAAAAGTAAAGAAAAAACAGTCAGACTGTTTGTTCCACCATATAAAATAAGCCTTGCGAGGTTATCTTAAATTGTAAGGAATTGTGCCCTTTCTCTTATATCGCAATGTTATCTTAAAAGGTAAGTAGGTACTGTGCACTGAAAAGCTAGGCCCTCTGGTGTCTCACACAAAACACACCATGTGATAAGAGAAAGTCTTTAACCATTCTGTTCGTATGAGAGTGCATGAAATTGTTAAAGTTATTGAGGATCTCTCCGGAGCGCATAGAACCACGTAACTCGTGTCAGACGTTTGTCATGCACCATCTCTTTTAACCCAGAGGGAGGGTATGATTTCTTTTTTATTTTCTATATGCATTACTTGGTGCTCCGGAGTTGATGGCTGTAGAGCAGAAGGTGACTTGTTTCTTCTATGTCTCATATGATGGTGCAGCTAATGCAATGTTTATCATTTGGTTGTCTAGACTTAGATAGCTGCCAACTGGCGTATTTTGCCTGTTTTCTACAACTGATCACATGACCATACTCGTTCGTTCCGATTGTATGCTTTAAGTCATCCAATCAGACCGCTTGCCAGAGCAGCAAAAGTGTGATCTGTTTTGAGTCAACAGACGTCTATAAGTAAGGAATTTCTATGATGTAGCCAGAGAGGAGAGAATTGTCACCAGAGATCTTTGACACCATGGTTTGTGTTTATCCTGCACACATCACCATGTACAAGCTGCACAAGGAACCGATGTATTTTTGTTAACAGAATTATTCGTACCTTTTAAATGCAAGCACCACTACTTTTTTTCTTTTTCTTAGTTTTCGTCACGTAGTGTCCCTCATCTTGAAATACTTGCAATTTGTACTTTTACTGCTTATGTTTGCTTCGCTTGATATATTTCCGAAATTAAACATTTTAACGTACAAAATGTACTTCACATTATCACATATACTATACGTTAATGCAAAAAATATTGTGTTTATTGACTTTATTTCAGACTGATCACATTATCGACAGAAAGTTCACCAGAAAAACTGATGAATGAAATTTTGTTTCATTAGTACAATGCTTCAGCACACAAGTCCTTGGTTTCAATAGCTGCTGTGTGTGACTGGCTTTGAACTGGTTTGATCATCATCCTTATGTTAGTGATTTGGTTCCATCTGATTAACATCATTTATCATAACATGAAGAAACACTGGGCTGGGGACCAGTATCAATGTGATGAAGACGTTTTATCTGTTGTTGATGACTATTTTGACCAACAGGATAGCGTCTTCACCAGTGCGATCCAAGCACCGCAACAACTGATGGAAGTGTGTGAACAGTATTCTTTTCTTCTTTCATTTGTTTCAGTCATTTGACTTCGGCCATGCTGGAGCACCGAGAGGAACTATGTTAAAAAAATAATCTTCATTTGGTCACAACCTATCTCGTTGTTCACATGTGACCAACGGCCATTCTTTCTTTCTTCTACCTCCTTCCTAAAGACAAGACCTGCTTTTACCTGTCTCTTCTTAAAGCTCGTTTTTCCAGCGTTCATCATTTCACATCATCTTGGCTTAACAGCCCTCACCGTTTGTTTTTACTGTTTTGTTCTCACTGTCCTGTTTTTGTTACCACTTTCACCCTCCGCAAAAAATCCCAAATTTTATTTAATTTGCTTTGCGGGAAGGACTGTTTTAACGAAGTCGCGTCTTGTCCTTACCTTCGAAACGCAGAGCAGATAAAACAAGGAACAATTGGTGAAAGGAATGTTCTCTATCTTGCCTGTCTCCTTTCTCTGTTTGCTTGTTTCTTTTTCGTTCGAAAAAAATTCGTTTTCTATGTTTTTGTTTTTTATGTTCTCGTTTCTCATTCTGTCTTCGTTTTTTTTATGTCTTGTACCCATATATGCATGTGTATATACATATATATGTAGGTATGTAGATATATGTATGCATATATATATATATATATATATATGTGCATATATATATATATATATATATATATATATATATATATATATATATATATATATAATATATATATATATATAATATATATATTGATAGGAAGGACAGCAAAACAAAGAAAGAGACCTCGATATTATGTAAATAGAGGAATTTATCTGTAAAAATATGTGACACTTATTCGGTAGCCATGATCTCGGAGTTTTATCATGGCTACCGAATAAGTATCACATATTTTTACATATATATATATATATATATATATATAATCCAAGAGAGTTAGGGGTTGAGGATTCAACCTACTTACGGATAGTATCTATCCAATATACTGCTGGGAGGGTATCCGATTATTGTTACACTAGTGTTATACCAAGTGCAATAAGTGGGTGCGGGTAAAAGGGGTTATTTTACCCTAAATTTATATAGCAATGAGAAAATGGAGGAGAATATGCGGTATCCATCGACTTGCAGACAATGTATTCCGTTGATTAATCTGTTTATTTTATAACTAAATTGACAAAAACCACAATATACGGATACTTATGACATACCATGTTATATTAACAATTAAGGTTACAAATATAAAGGACATTTAGCAATGGAGAAGGGACAGAAACTTACAGCTGTTTCGGCCTAGCGTTGGCATGCCCCATTCTATCTCTATAGCTCCTGTACGACGGAGTAATTAGTAGATGAAAATGATGAATGATGTAATGGGGGTACATGCATTATTCGCTAGGCCTCTTCAGAGATTTACAAAATTCAATACAAATAAAAAATGAGAATAAAGTAAAAAAATAAAAAATGGAAATAAAAAAATTCTAAAGGGACTGAAGAAAGTTAAAGATGAAACCAAACTGTGATATCAAAAACATAATTTCATTGAATATTTTGACATTCATGGAAATGGGGATTGAGTTACAACGACTGGGCTGGAAATATAAGGATTTCTATTTCGACGGAAAGTATCCAGCAACAACAAGCTTCCATTGTATGTGGAACAACACAACAAGAACTGTAATGATATTGATTAACGGTGGTCAGTTGAGATAATTGTAATTGTGAATATTGGACAGCAAAGGAACTGATGAATGCCAATAGTGTCTTTCAGTGGCGAAGGGTGACTTGGAAATCAGGACATGCAGTACATGATGTAGTTCACTCGTCAAGGCAGAGAGTGTGGTAGTGAATCATTGCTCTTCTCTGCGAAAACTATATTCGCCCCCTCCTTCAGTGAATGTTATACGAACTAATTTCAATGTGAGAAAATGCACTTCTGCCAACAGGCCACACTTCAATGGGTTTTGATACCTCTCTCAACTGGACTTAGTTTCCCCCTCCCCCATTAGTGATACCCTGGCGATGGGGCTACCATAATGACCGTCATTGGTTATAAGAGAAATCTGAGGAAAATAATAGAACCTACAAATAATGAATTATTTTAAATCTATTTGTAAACCAGTCCAATTTTTCATTTCTTTTGGCAAATTTATCGATCATGTTGCTAAAAATGTATTAGCATCGCGCTCTACCTTCATCTTCTTCAAAAGGTCTTTATTCAAGGAAATGAAAACCAAATTACTCAATCACTCTTCCCTTTAAGAACACCTCATGTAATTATTTATTCGCTTTAACAAAGAAAGTGATTTTTCACAGGAAGAAAATGTAGTAGGTATGGTCAAAATGTAATGATTTTGTTACTTCTGTTAGAGCTCGGTTTAGTTCAACTTTTTGAATGCTTGACACTGGTTTTGAAAAATCTGCTGCATAAACTGATTTTGGCTCGCATCTAAATTGCATCCATCTAAATCTAGTATGTTTTTATAGACATCCAAAGATGAAAGCGCTTCCATCGAAAATACTTTCGTAAGCGCGAAAAAATCTTCGGATTCAAGAATTCAACAAATCTGAACTAAAATTCAGCAACACCATCCAGAACCCGACAGTAAAATTCTTCAAACTTGTTTTTTTTTTGATGTGGTAGTGTGCTCTAGGAGTTGAACCATTTTTACTAAATTATCAGTTTACCACTATGAGTGATCCATAGTTGGGGCATGCGATCTTAATGTGAACAATTTATCGGCCAATTGGTTTGCAGAAGATCTGACTAACAGTTAGAGCATAATCTTGAGTTTCCTTGAGATTTGCACCATTTTGTGCAGATCAGCAGTTTAGCACTAGAAATCAACCAGATCTCTCATGGCATTCGAAGAGAACATAATTCAGACCTCGCCGAGTAAATCAAGGATAAATCTTCAACAAGATCTGGCGGTCTAGCATCTTCAAGATAACTAATGGTCGAGCAAACACAGTTAGGTCGATCCCTATATCCTAGACTCTCTACCAGAGAGGATTTGATAATTTATATATGTATTCATGTTCAGCCTTCCCTTAAATAAACCTGATGTTATATGTTCAAGATTTTTGCTTCTGTTTGTAATATACGCAGCCAGCCTAATCTCACACCACGACTAATAATACAATTGTTTTTTTGAAGTTTTCTACCTCACAAATACACCTCGAAATATTAAGCAAACTTTTAGGAAGAATCCAAAACAGAATCTCTGAGCCACTCAGAATTGATTAAGAAACTACTAACAAAAGTTTGAAAACCTAGGATTGCAATGAACACCCTTGCCTGTGTTAATTCTGAAGCATTCCAATCCCCTGGAATTTCTAATATGGCTGAAATGCCCCAGAAGATTAATTTATTGGATAAAATGGATACTTATTGAGATGAATAATTTCAACGTGTCTCAGGTGATTTTCAAAATCACCTTGCAATTATTTCATCTAGTAGGGCTTGAAATGCCATCGATCTTAGGAAAAAATTCCTTTTAAAAAATTCCTTTTAAAGTTTGGAAGAAAATTCGACATTCACAACTACTTGATGCTGATTGAGAGACTGAATGTGCATAACAACGTACAGATATGACGTCCGCATCAAGCATCCTTATTCTTGTTTGCACTCTGTTCGAATGTCTACCCATTACACTTGCTCCATCATAATTTTGTGTCATGAACTTTGGCCACAAGTGAATCCATTAATAAATTTTTGAACTTCTGTCCGCGATACAGCTTTTCTGTCTTCAATGACATCGACATAGCCCCCAAACGTTCCTTGAGGCTTTTCCTTCTCATCAATAAATTTCAAAACGTGTGACAATTGAGATTCCTTTAGAGAATCCGTAGCCTCATCAAATATAACAGCAATAAATACTGTATTTTCGATCATTGCCTTAATTTCCCCTTCAATTGTAACAGCTATACAATTAATGATCTCGTTTTGAATATCACTTGAAAGTCCAGAAAATGTGCAGTGAGCATTTTACTTCACGAAATCTAAATGCGACCTTAAAAAATCATTGTATTCTTCTACTACTTCATGTATAGACAGAAAACTACCCTTATTGTTTAATTCTTCAGTTTCATCGTGTCCTCCAGAAGGTAATTCTTGACAAAGCAAAAGTTCAAAACAGTGACAACCTTATCATGACTTTTTTCTCGACTGATCTATTATGGAATTGAATCGAAGCTGCTTTCCAAAGGTTTTGTCGGAGGAATTACGTTATTCAGACAGTTCTGAGAATTTTGTGATTTGTTAAAGTTGTAATCAAATTGTGCATTTCGCAAGAGTCAAGAGTTGCCCCGTGTTCTTATGCTGACAAAATAACAGAAATGGGAAACGGAACAATTTGTTCATAATGGGACATCCCTTCATCTCACTTATACACTTTCATAATACTTGAAATCAAAATAATGGTGACATCTCTTGCTGCCCACTTTGGTTCAAGCTTTGGCTTCTCTTTTCCGAGAATGATACTCTTCCTTTCTTCAAAGCTTCTTGTGGCAAAAGGTCGGGGGAAAGTGATGAAACTTAGCTAATTGCTAACCTGGTGGTGAAAGGATCGAGAAGGATCAAAACGTGAAAAATATTACTAGGTTATAATTTTTGGTACTTTTTGGTTATCTCACCCCCATTAAAAAATTGGGTTATCCTCCTCAATAAGACAAAAAAAAAGTGAAAAATATTAACAAACATCAAAAGTGAAAAGATGAAACATCTTATTGAATCTGATAATATTTTTATAACAAATCATACAAAACTGAAAAAAATTAATAAACATGAAAACTGAAAAAATTAAACATCTTATTTAATTTGATAACATTTTTATAACAAATCATAGCATTCCTATTGAGGAGGCCAAACGTCAACAATGTGTTGAAATATTGAATCAAAAGGATCTAACTCTTAATCCAATCTCTTGTCGCCACATTAACTCGATTTTTTTTAGTGGGAAGATAACCCAATTTTTTTATGGCGATTTTTTAGTAGGGGTGAGATAACCAAAAAATACCTAATTTTTTTAAATGAATCGAAGCTTTATTCTAACAAAAAATTTAGGTGCTGATTTACTTTTTTACGTAACCTTTTGTAAATAATTTTAGATATCTAAAATTAAATTTTAAAGCATTTATATGGATAAATGAATGGAAAACTTACTTTTTAATCACAAAAAAATGAACTTTACCGATTACTTAAGAGATCAAGAATATTTTCCATGAGTTAAAGCTTTTTGAAAAAAAAAGTATACCCCAAAATAACCAGAAACGTTCTCTGTGGGGGAAGCCCATTGTAGTTCAGGCTTCCGCCGCTAGAAGCCACTTCATGCGGCCTTCAGGCATCAGTCTGCCAACCGGCGGCATTGAGTGAAGTCGTACTACCACGTTGTGCGTTTTTGTTTTACCGTGCTTCTCCTCTGATCGTCGATTTTTGCGGTGGCTGAAATGAAGGAACGACGTGCTTCCGTGAAATTCTGTTTTCTGCTGGGGAAAACGGTAGCCAAAACAGTTTTCATGTTTGAAACAGCTTACAAGTACGCTGCCATGAGTGGAACACAAGTTTACGAGTGGTTTTCACGCTTTAGGAATGGTCACTTGTCACTTGTACATGAACCTCGTTCAGGCTACCGTCGACCTCCCGAACGAATGAAAACATGAAAATTCATGAACTGATCTTGGAGGACCGTCGCTGAACATTTGATAAATTTGTTGATATGACTAGTGTATCTTGGAGTTCTTGCCAACGAATTTTCAGCGAGAAATTGCGAATAAAAAGAGTTGCAGCAAAATTTGTGTCTCGCTTGCTCATGGAAGAGCAAAAGTAGTCATGACTGAATGCGTGTCGTGAACTGAAAAAACAGTTGGAAGTTGATCCGAAGCTTTTTGCGGTCATCACTGATGACGAAAGCTGGCGCTACGGCTGCGATCCGTAAACGAAGCAGCAATCAAGTCAATGGAAGCGTTCAATGTCACCACGCCCCCCCAAAAAAAGCGCATCATGTGAAGTTTAATGCTATGATGCTGATTTGCTTCATCGATGTGAAAGGAATTGTCTATATAGAATTTGTTCCTCCTGGTCAAACTGTTAGCCAGACATTTTACTTGACAGTTCTGAAGCGTTTGCGAGACGTGGTGTGAGAGAACGTCCCAACCAGTGGCAAAGTGGAGAGTGGTGGTGTTTTTGTAAACGACCGTGCGAAGGAGAGGTGACGAGAATGGCTCCTTTAGTACATCACACAGTCGATACAATAAATATGAAAAAGATAAATGAGTATAAGTGCCAGAAGGAAAAAAGAAACACAACCGGGTAGAATGTTTAAGAGAAGATTTTATTGATAGATTAACATGTGTGTCTGTGTGTGCGTCATATATGCATAATGATAGACAGGCCGTCATGTATACATAATGTGTATGTGTGTGCAAACAGGGTTGTATGCATGTGCGTTAAGTACAGAGCATTGAAAAAGTCTATATGACGTTAGAATGTTCAGACACAAGGATGATAAATACCAGTTCGTAGTTAATGTACACAAAATGCAGAGCCGGTTGAGGTACTGTCGTATAAGAAGTTGTGGCTACGATGCAGAGCCGGTCACTTGTTACAGGAGTTCTCACAGGTCGTATTTGCTGCTAACCATGATGAAGTAATTCACAAACAGTGTGGAGATAGAACCTGTGCGAGTGTTGCTGGTTGCTGTGTACGTAGAGAGACGACGTTAAGAAGATGGAGGCGTATGCTGTTGGAAGAGTGTTGATGAGTCTCCATGTGGCTGCTGTTGTGTCGTCGCTGGAGCTGGCTGTGTGCTCGCTCTGTGGTCAGTGGCTAGATCTCAAAAAGTCTGGAACCGAAAGACTTCGAGACGGTGTGAAGCTAGCGTTTTATACGGTGCAGTCGGCGCAAACTGAGGTTTAGAAGAGACTGTTTCAAGGCTGGGATTGGTTGGGTTGCATCTTGGCGCGCAATAGAGCAAGAGACAAATTGCGCCAATACCAACCAATCAGAGTAGTGGACACAACAGGGTCCAAAAGGGCGGCCGAAGGCTAGCTGTTATCTACTACGTCCGTATTTATGTATATATAACAGAGAGAGAGAGAGAGAGAGAGAGAGAGAGGAATTTCCCTCAAGTCGTACGCTACAGTGTCATCACGACAATACGCCTGTGCACACTGCATTGAGTGTGAGACAGTTTTTGTCAGAAATGGCATGATCTTGCTACCCAGTTTTCCAATTCGACCGACCTTGCACCCTGCGGTTTTTTTCTGTTCCACCGAATGAAAAAGTCCTTAAATGAAGACGTTTTGCAGATGTGGAAGAGGTAAAGAAAGAACGGCGAAGGCGTTAAAAGGTATTACCTCGCAAGAGTTCCAGGACTGCTTCGAACAGTGGAAAACACGTCTGTATCGAGGCATTACATCAAATAGAGAATACTTTGAAGGCGATAAAAGTGTAAACATGTAAAACTAAGTAAATAAAATAATATTGCAAAATCCGGTTTCTTATGAGTACCCCTTCGTACACTCTTCAGTATTGAATAATCAGTTGTACAGAATAAACCAGAATCAGCAATAAAACAAACATGGAGATTGACTAAACACCAAGTGAAGTGAATGAATTGTAAACATTGGTAGATAGTAGTAATGATAATGTGAGATTGTTTACTAGCGTAGCAAGAGGGGTATGAAGGCGACGGTCCGCCCCGGGTGGCACCATTTTCGGGTCTGCTGTAGTATGTATTGAAATAGTGGTTTTAAAGTCTGGATACGGACACTACTCACCGTTAAATGCAACAATCGATATAGTTACTGCGCAATATGTATTTTTCTGAGGGGGACCGGGAGTGGTAAACTGAAGGGCCGCCCCGGGTGACACACACTCTAGCTATACCACTGAGTGTGTTGTTAATTGTCAATTTAGTTGGGTATTTTTTCTTTTATACCTTCTCAATGAACACTCATACTTCGTCTCCGTCATACATATATGTATATATACATATATACAGGGTGCAAAGTGTATTTGAGGAGACTTGATTATCAGTACATTACTCTCTTCAAACCAATTAAAAGGTTTATTTTTCTTTTGGATTTTCCATAACAGAAAAGATGCTAACACAAGAAATGAAACACATGCAGTCGTTGTTGCCATATGAGCGTAACACAGTGATTTAGAAATTGCCAACTATCTAAATGTTGAAGCCACTGGCGGAAATGTTTTAACTGTACCAGGGAGAAATAAATAATCTAAGCATTGGAACACTGTTAGGACATCAAAATTCACCCAATTGGTGCAAAGCATTATTGATAATGACACCGGAAAATTAATGAGGCCATCATCAAAGAACTTCATCTGTCGGACTATCAGAATCGTAGAGCAAGAACATATTTGATACAAGTTGTATGTATTGAGGAGAGGCTAATTCATGTTTGCAAAGACAGGAAAATCTTTTGAACTATGCTGAGTGGTTACTTAGCAAAATTAAAAACCTTTTTGGACATTGTATGTTTTGGTTCTTTTTTGCCGAGAAAAGCTTCTACCAAAAGCTAAATTCTAACAGAAGAAGTGACAGATGGCTAAGTGCAAATCCTTCTGATGTTCCTAGAGTGATGCACACAAAGTTTCCAGCAGTTGTGATGGTTTTAAAAGTGGTGGATAATGAAGGGAATATATCATATCATGTCATATCTTCCCACTGGGTCTTAGAATTAATACTGCTTGGTATGCTGACGTGCAGGAGACAGTTGCTAGGCCCTGGATAGATGAAGTATGCAGTAGAAGGACATACTTCCTGCAACAAGACTGAATGCCTTCTCACAAATTTCTTGTAGTGAATAGCTTCCTAGATTCTTAGCCAAGACTCAAAACCGAATCTGGATTTTGCCATGAGTTCTTTCCTATTGTTCTCAACATTTGCATTAAGAAATTTATAAAAGTCAACTGCCATAGATGAGTTCTATTTATTAATGGACCATTTTGAGTGAAACTTAGGTCAACGTAGATAAGACACGGAAATTCCTTTGTTCGGCCTAACCTAATTTAGTTAGAAAAAATATAAATATGGAACCCAAATTCAGTTCTTCCTCCTTATGTTTGGTACTAGTAGAAGTGCCTCATGTGAGAGCCTATGCAATTTTCACCTTCTCTAGCTGTCTAAATGCTCTTAATCTTTTCCTCCCTTTCTTCCACCCGTTCTTCTAACATTAACTCACAGATGAACTTCACTAACTATAAAATGAATAACAAAATTGCAAATAATTTGTGTACAACAAAACTCGAAGTTGCTCCTTATATTGTACCCATAAAAGAAAGGCCATCATCATCATCCTCATCGTTTAATGTCTGCCTTCCATGCTAGTATGGGTGGGATGATTTCACAAGAGCTGACCAGGTAGAATCCTGCACCAGACTTCTGTGGCTGTTTGACAGGATTTTTACAGCTGGATGCCCTTCCTAACACCAACCATTCAGCAGAGTGGACTTAATGTTTTTTTACATAGCACAAGCACAGGCGAGGTCAGTAGTGCTTTTTATGTGGCACAAGCACAGGTGAGGTCAGTTTTGGCAAGGTTTTCACAGCTGGATACTCTTCCGAACACGAACCATTTAACAGTATAGACTGGGTGCTTTTAAGTGGCACCTGCACTGACAGGATCACCAAGTACTTGCAAGATAAAAAAAAAAATTCAAGTAGGGAGAAGGCATTAGAGGAAGTTATTTTGTGTTGGATGATGAAAAGTTATAGTGAGACGGATACAGATGTCTTGCTGTAGGGGAAGTACAAGGTTACCCGGCTGGAGAGAGAAAAATTAGGAATGAAGACAGAAACAGGTGCACTACCGCAAAGGAAATGTACGGTTACCCAACCTGAGGGAAGTGCAGGAGAAGGAGAGAGAGAGAGAGAGAGAGAGAGAGAGAGAGAGAGAGAGATAGAGAGAGAGAGAGAGAGAAAGAGAGGGGGAGACAGCAGGATAGAGACGGTGGCAAAATGCCGGGCATACTCACAAGGAACGGGGATC
>NC_142938.1:28192750-28232750 GCF_046866305.1 Octopus bimaculoides | reverse complement strand
TTTTCACTTTACTTTTTACCCCTTCATTTTATTTTTACCGCTTTGTAACCTATTATCATTTATCTTTTTATGTATCTTGTCATGTATCTTTTATGCATTTCCAAATATATCTGATGGGCTTCTGATAGTTTTGCTATTTTGCAACATCTTTCTAACATCACCGATTCATTCTGTCAGTATTTTTACTACTTCTAATGCTCTTTCACTATTATATTTTAAAAAAAATTATTATTGTAAAACTATATTTTTTAAAAATGATTCTTTTTTTTTTAAATGATTCCTATAAAACTCTATTCCTATAAAACCTTATATCTCTATATAAGGCACAAAAGTAATTTGTAAGAACGTCATGAAAACAGCAACCACACCTGTTGACAGCCTCTCACCACCACCACCAATATGAAAACTACGTCTGCTCCGACCACCACCACCACCACCACCACCAACAGCAACAACAACAACAACAACAGTGTATCAAGACCAACCGCGACCAAAGTCTCTGCTACTACAGCAGTCTCCCAGCTACCGACACCACCACCACCAGCGACAACAACAAAAAAAAAGAACTTTGCTGATGCACTCAGACAAAAAAAAACATTTTGCACTTTACAACAAAAGAAATACAAGAAACAAAAACACTATTAAGCCAACAAGGATCGAACCTGAAATTAAAAATACCAGAAAAAATCGAAAGTCGTGAGGAGTGGGAAATAGTCAGAAAAGGAAGGAGGAAAAGAAGTAAAAAAAGAACCAAACCAAATGCAAAACACCAACAAAGCAGGGAGATATGCATCTCCCGAAAACATCGTCTCCAAACATACAACAAACAACATCAACACCACAAAAAATGCATACAACAAACATGCTCACAGCAATAGACACGACAAACACAGAATTAATGAACTACATAAATACAAAAACAACATCAAAACAAACAACCACAAATACACGACGTCTCCTAATCACATAAAAATATATCACATCACGCCAACATTATGCCACACTTTGAAATCCCTCTACCCCAACGCGGTAGGGGGAGGCCAAAAATATTTAGCCAAAAAACTTTACAGTAGCCTCCTTAGCGAAAATTCAAAGGAGGGAACAACTGAACTTTCGAACGGTAAGTAACTCTCTTTTCCTTTCGTTTTGTGCTTTAAAGCACATATTTCAATAGAATCATGGTCAAAATTGGTTGTGTAGATGTTCGAAAAAGATGGATACATGTAGCAAGAATGACACGTATGAATGACAAAGCCACTTTGAACATGATTCTATAGAACCATAAACTTTATAAGCAGAGAGTTACCTACGTTTCTTTCGTAAATAAAAATACTATATTGTATTTGTCCCATCTGTGTTGAGCCCTGTGTGGCTAATAAAGAAATCTATCTATCTATCTATCTATTTATATATATATATATATATATATATATATATATATATATATATATATATATATATATATATATATATATATATATATATATATATATATATAATCTGTTTTTAAGGAGCTCGCTTCGAGAGTTGTATTCCCTTGCGTTTGGTTCACTATATTTATTACGGTAGTTTTGACTTTAAGAGCCCCCCCCCCCCCCCCATAGCATGAGGCATTTATGTATAGTAATGCCCTTAATATAAATAAATATATTTAAAGGGAATAATTAAAAATGTTTCCCTTATGAGGTTTTTCACGCTGACTACTTGATAAATTCTTATAAAGATTTTATACTATTTTAAAATTTTATACATATTTATATATATATATATACACACACACACACACACACACACACACACACACACACACACACATACATTTGTCCCTGTTCCATCTACTCCGCGTTTCGAAGGCAAGGACAATACGCGACTTCGCTGGAACAGTTTTTCCCGCAAAGCAAATTAAATAAAATTTGGAATTTTTTGCGGGGGGTGAAAGTGTTAACAAGAACAGGACAGTGAGAACAAGACAGTGAAAAACAGTAAGAAAAGGACAGTGAGAACAAGACAGTAAAACAAACAGTGAGGGCTGTTAAGCCAAGACGATAGAAAAATTATTATGAACGCTTAAGATAGACATGCATGAGAGAAGAGACAGAAAAAATACGTCTTTTCTATAAGAAGGCAGTGAGCAGAAAGAAAGACCTCCCCCCTTTCGTCACGTGTCAGCAACCAGAGAGTCAAGGAGGAAGAGGGAGAGAGAGAGAGAGAGAGAGAGAGAGAGGGAACGGTGAAAGGGAGAGAAGAATAGGGAAAGTGTAGGAGAGAAAAACAGAAAGGATGAAAAACAAGAGAGGGAGAGAGATAGACAGGAAAGAGATAGTAATAGTAGCAGAGTGCGCATTGTAATTATTAAGATAAAACTTACTTCGGAAAGGATGCGTGGCGTTCGATCCCTTGCCTTTGAAACGCGGAGTAGATGGAACAGGGACAGCTCTTTATGTTGCATGTCTCGTTTCTCTGTTTGTTTTTTTCGTTGTTCGAAAAAAGTTCGTTTTCTGTTTTCGTCTTTATGTTTTCGTTTCTCATTATGTCCTGTACCCATATATGCATGTATGTATGCATATAGATGTAGGTATGCATATGTTTATTCCCAAGTAAGTTTTATATAGCATAATCATCATCGTTTAACGTTCGCTTTCCATGCTAGCATGAGTTGGACGATTTGACTGAGGACCGGTGAACCAGATGGCTACACCAGGCTCCAATCTGATTTGGCAGAGTTTCTACAGCTGGACGCCCTTCCTAACGCCAACCACTCCGAGAGTGTAGTGGGTGCTTTTACGTGCCACTGGCACGAAGGCCAGTCAGACGGTACTGGCAACGACCACGCTCAAAATGGTGTATTTTACGTGCCACCTGCACAGGAGCCAGTCCAGAGGCACTGGCAACGATTTTGCTCAAATGTCTTCACACGTGCCACCGGCACAAGTGCCAGGAAGGCGACGCTGGGCAGAGGTGCCATCAAGATTTCGCTTTCGCTTGCCCCAACAGGTCTTCGCAAGCCGAGTTTCGTGTCCAATGAAGGAGATGACGCTGGCATGGGTGCCAGTCGTCGAATTTAGTTCGATTTCGATTTCACTTGCCTCAACAGGTCTTCGCAAGTGGAGTTTAGTGTCCAATGAAGAAAGGTTCGCATAAATGGGCTGGCTACACCCCTGGCAGAAGCCTTGGATTTAGGTCTAACTTGGCTTGCAGGGTCTTCTCACGCACAGCATATTTCCAAAGGTTTCGGTCAGAAGTCATCGCCTCGGTGAGGCCCAGTGTTCGAATGTCGTGCCTCACCACCTCATCCCAGGTCTTCCGGGCCTACCTCTTTCACAGGTTCTCTCAACTGCTATGGCGTGGCACTTTTTCATACAGCTATCCTCATCCATTCTCGCCACATGACCACACCAGCGCAATCGTCTCTCTTGCACACCACAACTGATGCTTCTTAGGTTCAATTTTTCTCTCAAAGTACTTACACTCTATCTAGTATGCACACTGACATTACACATCCATCGGAGCATACTGGCTTCATTCCTTGCGAGCCTATGCATGTCCTCAGTAGTCACGGCCCATGTTTCACTGCCATGAAGCATGGCTGTTCGTACACATGCGTCATACAGTCTGCCTTTTAGTCTGAGTGAGAGGCCCTTTGTCACCAGCAGAGGTAAGAGCTCTCTGAACTTTGCCCAGGCTATTCTTATTCTAGCAGCTACATTTTCAGCGCACCCTTCCCGTCTAATTTTTCTCCCTGGAATGTGGCCAGATTTGTTTTCTGCACATTTTCAGTGTTTATTGCACCTGAACATCTGCCACATACTAAAACTGACTTCCTAGTTAACCTTCCTTTGATATTGCTGCACCTCTTATGTGTCCATAGCTTGCACTGGGTACATCTTATAGAGTTTCTACCTACGCCTTTTCTACAGATCGAGCAGAGCCATCTACCTGAAGGGGTTTGTGTTTTGTCTACCTTCCTACTTATTAGGACTTTAGTTTTAGCTAGATTGACTCTAAGGCCCTTCGATTCTAGTCCTTGCTTCCACACCTGAAACTTCTCCTCTAGTTCTGATAGTGACTCAGCAATTAGTGCAAGGTCATCAGCATAGAGGAGCTCCCAGGGGCATCCTGTCTTGAATTCCTCTGTTATTGCCTGGAGGACTATGATAAATAGGAGGGGGCTGATGACTGAACCTTGGTGGACTCCTACCTATACCCGGAATTCTTCACTGTACTCATTGCCAACCCTCACCTTACTGACAGCGTCTCTGTACATGGCTCGCACAGCTCTCACTAACCATTCTTCTATCCCTAGTTTCCTCATTGACCACCACATAAGGGATCGGGGGACCCTGTCAAAGGCTTTCTCCATGTCGACGAAAGCCAAGTAGAGAGGTTTATCTTTGGCTAGGTATTTCCCCTGCAGCTGTCTTACCAGAAATATAGCATCAGTGGTGCTTTTCCCTGGCACAAACCCAAACTGCATCTCATCTAAACTGACTCTCTCCCGAATTAGTTGGGCTATGACCCTCTCCGTGACTTTCATTACCTGACCTAACAACTTGATACCTCTGTAATTATTTGTATCTAAAGCGTCACCTTTACCTTTGTAGCAGTTGAATATGGTGCTGCTACACCAGTCATTGGGTATGACTCCTTCGTGTATCACCTGGTTAACTATACGGGTGACTAGGCTATAGCCTACACTGTCAGATATTTTGAGCATCTCTGCAGTGATTCCTGATGGGCCGGGGGCTTTCCCTGTCTTCATACTCTTAATAGCTTTATCTACTATGGTACTGTCAACTCTAATCGCTGGTCCCTTTGTTGGGTTGACATTCAGCAGACTCTCTTCCTCCCATTCATTCTCTTTATTGAGCAACCTTTCGTAGTGGCGTCTCCAAACCTCTTTCTTTGCAGCCTTGTTTAATGCAAGCGTACCATCATCCATGCGAACACATTTCTCTCCCACGACATTCCGATTCTCTCTCACACACTGTCTTGCAACACGAAATACCTCAAGTCTTTGGTCCTCACGGCGCAGAACATTGGCAATTTTTTTCTTTTCTGCTTCCCCTCTCGCTAAATAAACCTGTCGCTTAGCTTCCCTTCTGGCAGTCTGATACAATTCCCTGCTACCACCGTTTTTCCAGTCTTTCCAAGCCTGATTCTTTTGTCTAATAACCCTGTCAACAACATTGTTCCGCCACCACGTTATTTTGGGTCGAGAGGGGACTTTGCACCATCCACAGATCTGGTCAGTGGCCCTCAGCAGGTTGTCCCGTAGAAACGTCCAGTTGTCTTCTACATCATGTGAAGCTACATCCCCTTCTATTTCGTCAAAGTCTTCGAGTAATAAGTCTCTAAATCTCTGTCCATTTGCAGGATCTTTGAGCTTCCAGACCCTTCTCCTCCAAGCTGGTCGTCTTCTGGGCAACCGCTTAGCCCTGATCCTGAAGTCACTAACTACTAGTCTATGTTGTGGGGTACATTCTTCGCCTGGGAAGGTTTTGGCATTTATGAGCAGCCATCTTTCTCTTTTTCTGGCGAGGATGGAGTCAATTTGGCTCGTGTGTCTGCCAGAACAGTAGGTGACTCGCAGGTTTCCTGAAGTTAGTATTGCAAACCATAAGGTCGTTTGCATCATAGAACTCCAGCAGCCTGGTTCCCTCCTCATTGCGAGAACCAAAACCATAGGCTCCATGTACGCCATGGAAGCCCCCTGAATGCTGTCCTACATGACAATTGAAGTCACCAGCCACAAAGAGAAGGTCCCTGTCATTCGTCGACAAGGTAGTCTGCAAGAGGGCGTCATAAAATCGACCTTTCTGTCCATCCGGTAGCCCGGGCTGTGGGGCATAGGCCGAGATAATGGTTGCTAACCTATGGTGAAGGACTGATCTAATCTTAAGTATCCTATCGCAGACTCTGGCTACCTCGATTACCTTATCCACCCATTTCTCTGCAAGAAGTATACCCACGCCACCGACCCCGTCTGTGTTTCTTGCCCAGAAAATCTTGTACCTGTGTTCTTTGCCTGTGAGGAGCCTAGCGGAACCTCCTCTCCACCTTACTTCTTGGTGGCAGCAGATATCAACACACACACACACACACATATATATATATATATATATATATATATATATAACAAAGTAAGTGCTTATAACAAAATGAAGTATATATATATATATATATATATATATATATATATATATATATATATATATATATATATATATATATATATATATATATATATATATATATATATATATATATATATATATATATATATATATATATATATATATATATATATATATATATATATATATATATATATATATATATATATATATATATATATATATATATATATATATATATATATATATATATATATATATATATATATATATATATATATATATATATATATATATATATATATGGAGGCGCAATGGCCCAGTGGTTAGGGAAGCGGACTCGCGGTCAAAGGATCGCGGTTTCGATTCCCAGACCGGTCGTTGTTTGTGTTTATTGAGCGAAACACCTAAGCTGCACGAGGCTCCGGCAGTGGGGGTGGCGACCCCTGTTGTACTCTTTCACCCCAACTTTCTCTCTCTTTCTTCCTGTTTCTTGAGTAACGCTGCGATGGACTGGTGTCCCGTCCAGCTGGGGGGGGGGGGGGCATACACCACAGAAACCGGGAAACCGGGCCCATGAGCCTGGCTTGGCTTTGAAAGGGCGACGAAGATATATATATATATATATATATATATATATACGCACACACATAAAACAAAGTAACTACTTATAACGAAATGCATTGTGTTTTCATCCAAAATGGAGACAAACACCATTCCTCCATGTGATCAGCAAGAAAAATTGTTGGGATATTAAGATGTTTTTCTTAACATGAAACCAATGATAGCTTTAATGCACAAATATGGAAATATCAAGGAATACTTGAGGCAAATGGAATCAAACAACGACATGAAGGAAAAGACAAAAAGATAGTACCTGCAGTAAGTGAGCAAAAATATTAGCTTCAAAGCTGAATGCCAGTAACACTACAAGTTGTGGCGACATGATTAGGTAGCGGAAGTGCTACATTGGAAACTGCGAAAAGCAGGGGCTAAAGAGAGGCAAGATGTTGTATGAGCACAAACCGCAGAGAGTGGCAGGGTTGGAGACTAGCAAAATCCTCTGGGATTTGCCAATCCAAACAGACCAAGCAACACCTAGTGATGGTGGACAAGGTGCACTATATATGCTATATAGTTGATGCTGCATTCCCTTTTGACCCATGAATAGTCAAGGAAGGTGAAAAGATAGATAAATAAAATCCTCTCAAGTACGAAATAGCCCGGCTATGTTAAATGAAAAAGGTGAAGATAGTGCCAATTATTGCTGGGTCCTTGGGAACAGTATCAAAAGGCATCAAGGGGAATATAAAGGAAATTGGAATAGAGTACCCAGTAGAATTGTTACAAAAGGTTTGCCTTCTTGGTCCAGCCAGAATAATCAGGAAAGTATTAGAAAGCTGGAAAGAACAAGTAGCATGGTACCATATGTTGGAGGTAGTAAGCCTGCTATGCATGCAAGACTCTAGGAGCTCCGACAAAAGTTGTGATAAAGAGAATTAATAGTAATAATGATCCTTTCTACTATAGGTACATGGTTCTTAATTTATTGACATCGAAAGGATGAAAGGCAAAGTCAACTGGTTTGCCTTGCATCCTACTACTACTACTACTAATAATAATAATGATGATGATGATGATAATAATAATAATAATAATAATAATAATAATATACACTGATGCAGTACCAGGCAGTGGCTCTGATGGCTTCTGATCTTAACTGATTGGAAGTGTTATCATGTATATAGTTTGTCTTGGTATAAAAGATAGGCTACAGCAAATGTTCTGCTCAATACCACAGATTTGCTTGTCAGTTGTTTGGCCATAACCAGTTGAACATGCCACTTGGTGGCTGACGATATGTGCATCTCTGATCGCAAGTGGAAGTAGTGGGGGAAGATCATAGCCATGTTTTGAGAGGAATTCTTTGGAGTTTGAATAATTCACCTCTGGAAACATGGGTGTTTCGTTCAACATCCTTAAACAACCTTATGAGTGGGATGAGATACTCAGCCTGAAGAAAATTCTAAATGAGCCTCACTTGCAAGGTCACGTGTTATTTATCTTGATGTGAGATCACCATGTCACGCACATATGGTTGTGATGCATGTGCCTGGTGTACCCTTATCAGACGGGTAGTCATGATGGGTATACTGGCCTTCATTTATTTTACCCCGGTGTCACTTTGGTGGCATGCTGTTCTTTCTCTCAGCAACAACAACAAATTTTTCTGCAATAGGTACAAAGCCTGAAATTTCAGGGAGTGGGCTAGTCAATTATAATGACCCTATGACACAACTGGAACTCATTTCTTCAACCCTAAAAGAATGAAAGGTAAAGTCAACCTGATGGAATTTGAACTCAGAAAGTAAAGATGAATGAAATGCTGGTAAGCATTTTGTCCAGTGTGCTAATAATACTAATAATTTCAAATTTTGACACAAAGCCAGCAATTTCAGAGGGGGAATAAATTGATTACATTGACCCCAGTATTCAACTGGTATTTATTTTATCGACTCTGAAAGGATGAAAGGCAAAGTCAACCTCAGTGGAATTTGAACTCAGAATGTGAAGACGGATGAAATGCCACTGACAGAATAATCCAGGCTAATCTACCAGTCGTAATTATTAAAGACATGAAAGAAAATATTTGTAGATTAATAGATGCAAGTGTTGCCACTGATAAAAATATATCTGTAAAGGAATTTGACAAATTAAGTAAATATAAGGACCTGGAAATTGAAGTACAAAAGATGTGGCATCTAAAAGAGAGAACTGTTCCTGTTATTGAAGGTGCCCTAGGTATGACAAAAAGGGGATGTCAGAAACATCTAGACAACATCCCAGGAGAAGTATATCTCAGAGAAATCCAAAAGTTTGTGCTAACAAATACTGCCCGTATCCTTAGAAAATCCATATCAATTTAATGGTCTCTGTTGTATTACATGGTGATATTTCACTACTGCTCCTGCCACTTCCCCTCCCTAAGCTTTATCCTTCGCTCACCCTAGGGCGTTGGGTGTGTCTTGGCAAGTGATTTCAACAAACATGCAGATTAAAAGTAAAAAATAATAATAATAATAATAATAATAATAATAATAATATATGCGGCAGCCACTGCAGCCACAAAAGAAGCAGGATACTCCCTCAGACCCAACCGAACAGGAGTTCCACCACCCAAACAGACCTTGTGGATAAATAATATCCAAACCAAAATTAGAAAAAAGAGAGAAGATCTATCGATTCTCAATGAAATTAATAGACAATCAACACAACTAAGTAACAAGAAGAAGACAAAAATACTGTATAAATACAACATTACAGAAAAAGATTTACCTGAAGCAAAAGAAAAGCTAAAGCAAGATATCCTTGCCAAAGCACAAAGGATCCGCCGGTATGAGAAACGCCAACGTTTCTTTGAACAAAACAAACAGTTCAAATCCAACCCCAAAAAATTCTACCAAGAACTGGGTAAAAATAAAATAGACATTACTGTAGCACCAACAGCAGAAGAAGTGGAAGAATTTTGGAAAGAAATGTGGTCGGTGAAGCAACAACCTCAGGAAAGGACTATTAAAACAACGAACTTAGCACCTGAGCAACTCTAGACCCCTATAACAACTGAAGAGGTCACCCAGGCATTGCAAAGACTAAACAACTAGAAGGCACCTGGGCACGACAAGATCCCCAACTTCTGGTTAAAATATCTGACAGGAATGCACAAAAAGCTGCTGAAAACTTTAACAACATACTAGCAGAGCCAGAGACAATGCCTGAATGGCTCACGAAAGGGAAAACCATCTTAATTCCCAAATGCACGTAAACAGAAAAACCACAAAACTACAGACCTATAACCTGTCTCCCTACAATCTACAAAGCCTTTACTGCAATAATATCGCAGAGAGTGAGTAAGCACCTGGAAAATAACCACCTGTTTCCAGAAGAGCAGAAGGGATGCTGCAAGGGCTCATACGGCTGTAAAGATCAACTAATGATCAATAAAGCTATAACTGAAGACAGCCGCAGAAAGAAGAAAGGTCTTAGTATGGCCTGGATCGACTACCGAAAGGCTTTTGACAGTGTTCCCCACACGTGGATCCTCGAAACACTAGCCATAAACAAGTTGGCACCAATTATTATAAAATACATAAGACACTCTATGAATAAATGGCAGACAGTGCTGCAGATCCAAACAAAAGAGGGACTTGTGAAAACGAAAGCCATCCCCATTAGAAGAAGAATATTCCAGGGAGACACGCTCTCTTCACTCCTGTTTTGCCTGGCACTCACACCTTTAACTGAATTTCTAAATAGAACTGGATGCGGATACAAATGTTACAGCAAAACAGTCAGCCACCTTTTATATATGGATGACCTAAAATTATATGCTAGAAATGATAAAGAGCTGGAAACACTACTACAGACAGTACATGGATTTACCAAAGAAATAAATATGAAATTTGGATTAGATAAATGTGCCAAAGCAACCCTGAAAAGAGGAAAACTAGTTAAGAGTAGCAACATCACACTAGATAAAGCCAATGAAATAAGAGAATTAGACCAAAGCCAACCATACAAATATTTAGGAGTCAATGAACTAGATAGGATACAACACACACAAATGAAAGAAAAAATAAAGAAAGAGTACTATAGACGAGTTAGGTCAATACTAAAAACAGAGCTCAATGCTAAAAACAAGATAATAGGTATTAACACTTTAGCCGTCCCAGTTATAAGTTACAGCTACAATATCCTGAACTGGACACTAAACGAACTATCTAAAACAGACAGGAAAACAAGAAAAATAATGACATGATCTAGGATGCATCACCCAAAATCTGACATAGAAAGGCTATATATACAACGTACAGAAGGTGGTAGGGGTCTTATACAGATGGAAAACTATTATAAAATAACCACCATAGAACTGCAAAAATACCTACTTCAGAAGCAAGGAAAACTAATACAAATAGCCACAAAACACGAGCAAAAAAAAAACTGTTTTCAGTATTTAAGGAAGCTGACAAATACAAACAAGAAATCATACTACCTAATAAATATGAAGAAGAAGAATAAACAACAAAAGCTATAAAACAAATGAAATCCAAACTAAAACTAGAACAGCAACGGACCATGATAAAACGATGGCAAGAAAAACCCCTACATGGTAAATACTGGGCTAAACTAAATGCAAAAGAAATAGACAGAGAAAAATTCCAGCAATGGTTGAGAAACTCAGGACTCAAAGCAGAGACTGAAGGATTTTTAATTGCTGCACAAGACCAAAGCCTCCCCACCAGAAATTACCAAAAACATATAATGAAAAGAAACATAACAAATAACTGTAGAATTTGTGGAGATGGACAAGAAACAATAAATCATATTATCTCTGGCTGCCCAGTCCTGGCTAAGAAGGAATATATTCACAGACACGACAGAGCTGGGACCTATATACACTGGAGGCTATACCAACACTATGGAATAACAAAAGAAAAAAGATGGTATAAACACACGCCAGAAAAGGTCACAGAAAACGAGAAAGCAACCATACTCTGGGATATGCCAATACACACAGATAGAGAAATTAAGGCCAATAGACCAGATATAGTTGTCAAAGATTATGAAGGAAAAAAATGCTTTCCAATTGATGTATCAATACCTGCAGATGACAATGTTTCCCTAAAAGAAATGGAGAAACTTTCAAAATACAAAGACCTGGAAATAGAGGTAACTTGAATGTGGAATCTAAAAACAGAAACAATTCCTATCATAGTAGGTGCCTTAGGTATAATAAAAAAATATTCAGACAAATACATAACAAAAACACCAGGACTTACAAATATATATAACATACAGAAAATTGCACTACTGGGCACTGCACGCATCCTATGCAAAACACTTTCAATACAGTAACCATAAGAGCATCACAGCAAACCACAGCACATACCCACGGCACATAGAGCTGCGCTTGGTAGTGAAGTGAAAGCACGCTATAAAAATAAAACTACTGAATAATAATAATAATAATAATGATAATGATAAAAAAAAAAAAATAATAATAATAATAATAATAATAATAAGGGTATCCAGTCTATCTCCCAAAGAATTCAGTCTGAGCGACATGGAAAACAATGATAAGGACACTAATGATTATGATCTTTCTAGTATTAAAAAATAATTGCTTCTAATAAGAAAGAAATTTTTGATGATACTTCAGCATTAATTTGAAGATTTATGAAATAGATGAAGCAGGTCAGTCATTCAAGGAGCACATATATCCACTTTTACAGTTTATAAATTCATTAGTAGACTTAATATCATTGTCATTTTGAGAATTGATGAAAATTTATTAGACATAATTTTATACAAGATAAATCTGGACCTTGTCAAGTTTATGCAAAATAGTGGATTGTGCCTTGTTAATTAGGAAATTGAACATAGAACAATACAGTAATATATTTCAAACTAAGTGTATTTCAAACTAAGCTAGAAGACATGAAGTTGAGTCAAGCTCATGGTTCTCTTTTTTTCAAGTGTCCGTTTTATTGTACTAGAACTAGTGTTAAGCAATTAGTGAGAGTACAGTCCGATGATGACATTTCTGGTGTACAATTCATCAATTGTATTTTTTAAGATAAAATCTTTACCTGTATTACTTTCAGGAAATGGCATGGTTGCATAAACTGTGGTGAGTTCTGTAAAGGGAGAAAGAGAGAGAGGATGAAAAAGAAAAATGTGGGAGAAGATAAACTGGAGATAGCTTTTGTGGGGAACAGAACTTAGGTTAGCAACAGACATAATGGTTACAGCAACAATCATAATAACAGATGATACATTAGCAGCATTCACAATAGCAACTCCTGCAATAGCAACTAGCACATTAAGAGCTGACACGATAGCAACACCCAAATATCAGCATACATACTAGCAACATATAACAACAACAACAACAACATAATAGTAACAGTCACAAGGGCAACAGTCTCAATAGCAACAATTCCAATGGCAGCTGGCAAATAACAGCATAGATAATACCAGCACAATAGCAATAGCTATAACAACTAACATAACAACAACAGTCAACAACAACTGGCATGATGGCAATGGTTACACTAACTGCAAGGATAATAGCAACACAGCAATATATAATAGCAACATGTACAATAGCAAGAGGCACAACAGCAACAAACGAAATACCAAATACAGCAAGCATAATAACAACATATACAAAAGCTGGGAGAAACAATATCAAAACACAATATACTTAGTTGCTAAAAAAATTAGTCTTGTTGCTATTATTATGATTATAATTATCATTATTATTATTATTACTACTTTGCACACTGGTTATTAGAGTGCCTGAAATTTATTCAAATGTGCCAGACAGATTGGTGGCCAGTTAAAAAAAAACAAACAGTTAATTTATTCTAAGGAATAGTTAAGATCTGTTAACATATGAAAAGGTATATTTCAGGGAGGCAACTTTTCGTGACTCTTATTTGTCATCTGCATGATCTCCCTGACTCAAGTCCTTAGAAAAGTGGAAATGAGATATATGCTAGATGAACTGGCTCCTGTGCAGGTGGCACGTAAAATACACCATTTTGAGCGTGGCCGTTGCCAGTACCTCCTGACTGGCCTCCGTGCCGGTGGCACGTAAAAGCACCTACTACACTCTCGGAGTGGTTGGCGTTAGGAAGGGCATCCAGCTGTAGAAACTCTGCCAAATCAGATTGGAGCCTGGTGTAGCCATCTGGTTTCACCAGTCCTCAGTCAAATCGTCCAACCCATGCTAGCATGGCAAGCAGACGTTAAACGACTATGATGGTGATGATGATTAAGATCAACCATCTGTTATTAACGGTTGATTTAAAGTTATTTGTGAAAGATGAGGACAAAACTGATAGCTTAACATCTACTATAAACCTGATTAATCAGGATATTAGGATGGTGTTTATAATAAAAAAAATATGGTGTTGTAATACTGAAACTGGGAAAACTAGTAAAGAGTGGAGGGACTGAGCTTGCAAATGGCCAGATTATTAAAGTAGGAGAGGAAGAGTACAAGGATTTGGGATTCCTTGAGTTGGATAAGATCAAAGAGAAAGAAATGAAGATGTGAAACCTGTAATGTCATCTAAATTGAATGAAATGAATAAGACTAAGGCAATGAATACATAGGTTGTGTCCTTCATGCACTGCGGGGCAGGAGTTATTAAATGGAAAAAAGATGAACAAGAAAGCATTGATTGGAAAACTAGGAAATTGATGACAGTGCATAAGGAGCTCCTCGCAAGGAGTGATGCTGCAAAACTTTATGTTGGAAGAAAAAAAGGAGGTAGAGGACTAATGATTTGTGAAAACTGTGTCAAAAGCAAAGAAAACAACCTAGCTTGGTACCATAAAAATGTAAGAGACCTTGATGCAATGAAATCTGTTGATGAAGTAATACCTAATGAATGCAGGAAGAGAATGAAAAAAGAACTTGAAAAGGAATGGCAGGACAAACTTATGCATGGGCATAAGATAATAATTAATAATAATAATAATAATAATATTAATGGTTTCAAATTTTGCCACAAGGGCAGCAGTTTTAAGAGAGGGGATAAATCAAATTCATCAACCTAATGTTCAACTGGTACTTATTTTATTGCCCCTGAAAGGATGAAAGGCAAAGTTGGCCTCGGCGGAATTTGAACTTGGAATACAGTGATAGGTGAAATGCTGCTAAGGATTTCATTCAGTATGCTAACAATTCAGCCTGCTGGCCACCTTAGATCCTAATAATAATAATCCTTTCTACAGGAAGCACAAGGCCTCAAATCTGGGAGAAGGGATTAAGCTGATTACATCCACCTTAGTGCATAACTGTTACTTGTTTAATCAACCCTGAAAGGATGAAAGGCAAAGTCAACCTTGGCGGAATTTGTACTCAGAACACAGCGATGGGTGAAATACTGCTAAGTATTTTGTCCAGCTTGCTAACAATTCAGCCTACTGGCCACCTTAGATCCTAATAATAATGATAGACAATACGAAGAGTGTGATGCAATTGTAATAAATATTTTATTGGTTGAATGATATTTTGACAGCTTGCCTGTCTTTATGAACAAAAGACAGGGGAATTTCATCATATTTACACAAAACTGTTTGATTAAATATTCTTCTTTTTCCTTTTTCTTTTTTTCCCATTATGTCTTTCTTTTTTTTTCTTTTTGTCAGTTGTAAACTTGAAAATTGAAGACTGATGATGTCATTCCATCAATGTAGAAACGCTGGTTTCACTCGTTCAATCTTTTGAATTTGAATTTCTATGTTTCACTTTTCATTTTGAACTCGGCAAAGACAGGTAAGCTGTTGAAATATCGTTCAACCAATAAAATATCTATTACAATCGCATCATGCTCTTCGTATTGTCTATTTACCTTTGTGAGAAGTTACATCAATCCTTTTAAAATAATAATAATAATAAATAATAATAACTGAATTTTGCCAGAGCCACAGCCCCACTGCGGCAGGATATTGAATAATAATGATGAAGAAACAACCATTCTTACCTGTCACTCTTGTATTATTGGTGGTTACATATTCAGCATCTGGAAAACAAGAATAAGGTAAGTGCAATGTGCAAATAAGATATTTTCAAAAAGACCTCTAAGCACTGCAGGCAAGAAGTTGGGTGTAAGTAAGAATAACTAAAACCGATAACAAAATATTATATCAAACAACATATATATTTTGGGAAAGCTTCCATTATCAAATATAAGATAGAAAATAATCCAAGAGTTTGGAGGGAAAATTTCCTGAAATATAATAGAAGAGTTAAACAACCTTTGTAGAATGTAGAGTGATACAATATCTTGTTTTTGTCTTTATTTGTTAGCATTACCTTTATGTTGCCTAACATATAGCCAGCATTAGTTAAAAATATATTTACATTAAATCATAGAAAGACAAAGTGGAATAAGCAGAACAAGATGGGAGACATGGGATAAAGCGTCAATGAAGAGGTCAAAGGATGTGTGATGAAAGAGCTTTGACAGAAACTAAGGTAATAATAACAATAAAGCTGAAGTGAAAACCAAATATATAGTGTGTATATAATTGGCTAAGTATAATAATATTTGTTTCAACACATGATTTCACATCAAGAATCTTGCAAAGCAAATACATAAACATATGTATATATGTGTATGTGTGTGTGTGTGTGTGTGTGTGTGCACGTACAAGCACACGCACACACATACACATTCGAGGCTTATGCTAGGAAGGGAGTGAATATCTGCTGTCAGGTAGGCATACTAAATTGCTTTCTTAGAAATGGAACTCCAGGAAAGATTCTTTTGTTTCTGTGGGAAGGCAATACATATAAAATATATAAACAATAAATTATGAGTAATAGTGCTGAAATTAAATTGTGTTCATTTTTATAAGATTTTAACATGTGTAGTAATAAAAAATTCTAACTTACATGGACAGATTCCACAAAGCCAAGGACATTTCATGGTTACATGAGGATGTAGGGAGCAATCATTGACAGTGTATTTCTTTGAACAGTCTGCAGGATCATTACCCAGGGAGCAGTTCACTATAAAAAAATATAATGATATTACTGTTTGAGGATATTTATGTATTGGGTAGTAATACTTAGAACGTGTTGACAAAAGAGATGGATAGAGGAGAAACAGGGAAAAAGAGAGCAAGGGAGATAGACAAATAGATAGAAAGTAAGGGATATATATCTATATATATGCAGTCAGACACCTTCACATGGTCAATAAAACAAATGTACAAGTCTTTTTTGTTTTTCTATACACTTTTCTATCAACGTCCTCAAACATAGAATTGCATTTCTCAACCACTTTCCTGTTCTATAACCAAACTGTTCATCTGATAGGTTTCCCCTAATAGTACCTACCTTTCACTTGATTCAACTCTATTCTCAAAATAATCTTTGTCACATGACTCATTAGGCTTATCATTCTGTGATTTTTGCACTTGATTGTTTCAAACTTTTTAGGCAAGGCGATGAAAATTGATTCCAGTATTTCTTCAGGAACATCCCCCGAGTTGTAAACATGGTTCACTATCTCTGTTAATTTTTCTACTTCAAAACTCTGCAAAGCATTTACTAGTTCAAATGCGATGCTGTCATTTCCCATCGCTTTTCCACTTTTCATCTGGTCCATAGCCTGCTTGATTTCAGCTGCTGCAATCATATGGCCATCCATCGGCTTGCTTATCTCTGCTTTTTCTTTCCTTCCATCATCAGCGTAGAGAACTTTGATGTAATCGGTTCACCTTCTCTTGACTGACTCATCATCCATCAGAATTGTGCCATCTTCATCTTTAATTCAGCCTGTCAGATTTTTCTCCCTCCTAAATGTAGCCTGTCTAACGTTTTCATACATCATCTGTGCATCTTTCTTCTCCAGCTCTTCAATCTCTTCACAACACCCCTCCAGATATTCTTCCTTTGCTTTTTCGCACATCTTTCAAATCTCTTTGTTCAATTGTCTGTACATCTCTGGGTCATACTTTGCCAGTTTTCTCTCATCCATCCTATAAAGTATCTCTTGATTCATCCACTTATATTTCAAAATTCTTTAAGTTTCCAGAAGCCATTCCTCCGCTGCCTTTATCAGTGCATTCTGCAGGAATTTCCATTCATCTTTCTTCTCCTACTGTGGTCTTCCATCATACTGATCCATGACGTTTTGGCAAAACCCTGTCCTGATATCATTGTCTAATATTAGCAGCTTTAACTGTAGTTGAGGTGCAGTCTTCTTCCAATAGATTTTCTCTAATTTCAGTCTGATTTTTCTGCTAAGCAATATATGATCATTATCAGAATCAGCTCCTGGATACGTCCTGACCCTTTGCACTGAATTTCGAAAGCGTTCATTGATCAAGATGAATTCAATCTGATTCCGGCAACCATATCCAGGACTTTTCCAGGTGTTCAGGTTTCTCAGATGATGTTTGAAAAACGTGCTTGTTATGATCAAACCATTTTCCTTGCACCACCCAACTAACCTCTCACCTCATTCATTCCTCTGTCCCAGACCAAATGATCCAACAGTTTCACCGTCTTTACCCTGCCCAACTTTTGCATTGAAGTCTCCCATGATGATTTTAATATCATGGGATTTGCACACATACACACACATACATGTGTGTGTATGTATGTATGTATGTATGTATGTTCATAATATATATAATATATATTACATATACAAAAAGAGGTCAAAACTTATCCACACTTTTGCCAAAACCTTCTTTAGGTTGGCCACACTGCCTTCAGCACTCGTGTGCTAAAAAGTGGTAGTCTGGTGGTTATATAACCGAGGTTTGACCTTGATCACTCCAGTTTTCTTTCTTGTGTTATAGTTAAAGTATGGTTGCTCTGCTAGAGGTGTGCAGTAAGGAAGAACAGAGATCAGTGATCAGATCTTTTTGGTCTGAAGGTACAACAGGCATTGAAAGTCATCGCAAGCTTTTAGTTTAAGATGGGGAGAGTACTCTATTACATAGAAATGTATATAAGTAGATTGAGAAGTTTAAGAATGACTAGACAGGACGTCCATCAACCCCCACTACTGACTTGAAGATTCAACAAGTTCAAAAGATGGTTGATGAATCAATGAGTAACCTTTGATGAAGTGAAATGTTCACTGCAAATTAATCATGGTTCTGATACAAAATCATCCATGATACACTTCGCTTCTGTAAAGTCTGTGTGAGATGGGTGTCAAGAGAGCTTACTGAAGTTCATAAGTGCAATTATGTGGAGATTTATCAACCTTTACTCGACTGCAACAATGATAAAGGCAAAGATTTTTAGGAGAGAAAAGTCACATGAAATGAGGCCTGGATCCACCACTTTGAGCCAAATTCCAAATGGCAGAGTACGGAATGGAAACACTCAGAATCGCCAATGAAAAAGAAATTCAAGGCTCAAATTTCCACAAGAAAAGAGATGCTAACTGAATTTTGTGACTCAAAAGGGCCTATGCTGGAACATTACCTGGAAAAAGGGTCTATAGTCATCAGTTTAGGCTACAGAGAAATGCTGGCCAAGAAACTGAAACCAGTAATTCACACCAAACACCAAAGTCTATTGTCAAATCAAATGTTATTGTTGCACGAAAATGTATGCCCATATATGGCTGCCCACATCATCGAAACTATTCGAAAATTTGAGTTTTGAATTGTTGGAACACCCTGCATGCAGTCCTGATTTCACCCCTTCTGACATACACCTCTTTTTACCACTCAAACATCCTTTACAAGGTCATCAATTTGCCATGATCAAAAAAATAGAGGAAACAGTGCATGAATGGCTGCGTGACCAACCAAAAACCTTCTCCAATGGGATAAGCAAGCTTGTGAACTGCTGGAAGAAGTATATCGAGAAGCAAAATGATGCAGTCTCTCAACCCCAGCGTTTGTTTTAATAAACCACAGAAACAAAGGTGTGCATAATTTTTGACTTACCTTTGTTCATGTGTGTGTGTGTATAGGTTTGCCACTAAATACTGTCAATGTAGATAGAAGTATACTTACTGCCGCAAAGTGGTCCAGATGTAAAAGTGTTATTTGTGCAGTGGCACTGACAGGTTTCAGGGTCCATGGTGCCGCCATTTAGACAGACATCACCCTGACAGTCTACAAAATAGAAACATAAAAAAATATTACCAATGACATATAAATCAACGAATCAGTTTGATAGAAATTTTATGTATTGGTTGTGCTGATAATGATGCTGCACTGGTAATGGGAAGATAGCAGGTTCAAACCATGCCACTGTAATACTTGGCAATCTTTCAGAGAAAGTACACGAGAGGTCAAACTGGTTGTTTGGCAATTTCTGTAAAAAAATTCCATTTAATTTTTTTTGCAGCTAAATCGCTTGTGTCTATGTATCTTGTATGTATGTATGTGTGTATGTATGTGTGTGTGTGTGTATGTATGTGGTTGTATTTGTGTGTATGTAAGTGTTTATGTGCATGTATTTTTTATATATTTCTTTTACTTGTTTCAGTTATTTGATTGTGGCTATGCTGGAGCATTGCCTTAAAAGGTTTTTGTCGAAGAAATCAACCTCGGGACTTATTCTTTGTAAACCTAGTACTTATTCTATTGATCTCTTTTGTCAAACCGTTAAGTTACAGGGACATAAACAAACTAGCATTGGTTGTCAGGCAATAGCAGTGGCTGGGTGGGTGGGGACAAACACAGACATACACACACAAATGTATACATATATACGTATATACAATGGGCTTCCTTCAGTTTCCATCCACCAAATCCACTCACAAGATTTTGGTTAACCTGAGGCTATAGAAGATGCTTGCCCAAGGTGCCATGCAGTGGGATTGAACTCAATCATGTGGTTGTGTAGCAAGCTTCTTACCACACATCCATGCTTGTACCTACATGCATGTATATGTTTATATGCATACATACACAAATATACATACATGCACATGAACACATACATGCATATACTTGCATACACACACATAAACGCATATATACATACATACGTATACATAAACATAAGTAATTCAGCTGAAAAAAAAAATTAAATAAAAAATATTTACAGAAATTGCTGTACTTTGAAATTGCTATTTCATGTACTTTCTCTGAAAGATTGCCTAATACTTTATTCTGTTTACATAAAAAAATCAGCCCTTTCTTTTAATCCCTTTTCTGACATGCAAAATCAAGTATTCGGTTCAGAATCCTTTTAGTTTCAACTTCACATTTTATTTCATTTATGCTGCTAATGTCTTTGGTGAAAATCATATATGAAATGTTTGTCCATTATAATGAAGACATTGTTAGCTTAAAGAATTCTGTGTCAACAAAAAGACTGGATTACTTTTGACAAAAGAAGTGTAATACCAAGGAACATTTTTACCACTTCAGAATGATTAAATTGTGATATTTTGGATCACATTCTACCCCATTAGTGTGCGTATGGACATGCACGTGTTCTTCCCGAAATATATATTTACGTGTGTGTGTGTGTGTGTGTGTGTGTGTGTGTGTGTGTGTGTGTGTGTGTGTGTGTGTGTGTGTGTATGCATGCATATGTGCATGTGTGTGAGAGAGTATAGTTAACAGACCTGTTAAAGATGTATTTCCTGAACATTCTTCATAAGGACGGGATACGTCTGACACTGAGCTTTCTCTGAAGTAAAAGAGATACATACAGTGTTATAACCATAGTAGCAACAACAAACATCAATAAAAACAACAACAATCCCCACCACTACCACTACTATTACTACTGCTACCACCACCACCACTATGACACGATATATTTATACTTTTACAAGAATAGTATTAGTCTGTTGAACAGTTCCAGTCAGAATCTCTCACATATCTTTTCAGTTTACACTGTTGTTGTTGTTGGTTCTAATATTGCACTTTTAGGCACCTTGCATAGGTACATCAGTTGAGGCGCAATGGCCCAGTGGTTAGGGCAGCGGACTTGCGGTCATAGGATCGCGGTTTTGATTCCCAGACCGGGCGTTGTGAGTGTTTATTGAGCGAAAACACCTAAAGCTCCACGAGGCTCCGGCAGGGGATGGTGGCGAACCCTGCTGTACTCTTTCACCACAACTTTCTCTCACTTTTACTTCCTGTTTCTGTTGTGCCTGTAATTCAAAGGGTCAGCCTTGTCACACTGTGTCACGCTGAATATCCCCGAGAACTACGTTAAGGGTACACGTGTGTGTGGAGTGCTCAGCCACTTGCATGTTAATTTCACGAGCAGGCTGTTCCATTGATTGGATCAACTGGAACCCTCGACGTCGTAAGCGACGAAGTGCCAACAACAACAAATAGGTACATCATCATTTTACACTGCAGGAGTCTTTCTCTGTGATAATGAATGTTTTGTTACTTTGCAAAACCTTATATATTTTCATTATATGGTTTTGTTTCATTCATTTTTAAGGTCATGCTGGAACAACACTTTCAAAGATACAGTCTACTTCAAATCAATCTTAGTACTTGTTTGATAGTTATTATATCAACATCAGAAGACTTAAATGTAAAACTCTCACAGGGAGGATTTGAACTCAGAATATATAGGCATGTAACCAAATAGCAGAAATAGTTACCTTTTTTTTCTGGTACCTTAATAATAAAACTAGCAATGATAGATTGACATCTGCTCCAGAGAGCATAGTGTTTCATAACTGGTGGTGTGTTGTTGGGTAAACATATATAATGAAATTGCTTTAAACAAGAAATAGCAAAAGTTTTAAACCAATTATAAGTAAATGTCTCACAGTAGAGATATACTCCTGATGTTTGTGCATTAGAAGTATGTATCTTAAACTGTGGAGGGAACCTGAGGAAGAAACAGACCCAGGAAGACATGAGATGAGGTGGTGAAGCATGATCTTTGGATGTCGAGTCTCACACATATGATGACTAGTGATCGAGACCTTTTGTCGATTTGCTGTGCTTGAGAATACATGTCAAGCCAAGTGAAATCGTAGTTGTGGCCAGTGGTAGTGACATGTAAAAGGCACTCGTGCTGGTCACATGTATAAGACATTCATGCTGGTGACACGTATAAGGCACTCACTACACTCTGTGTAGTTGTTGGTCTTAGGAAGGGCATCCAGCCATAGAAACCAAGCCAAACCAGACTGGGGCCTGGTACAGCTCTCTGGCTTACCAGTTCCAGTCAAACTGTCTAACCCATGCAAGCATGGATAAAGAACACTAAATGAACACTAAATGATGATGATGATAATATATGATGAGGATGATGATAATGATGATGATGATGTGTCTTCACAATAGGGAGATACTTCTCCTGGTGGCTGTACCACTGGGTCTACAGGAGTATATCACCTCAGAGCAGATACATTCTCCTGATGTCGGTATTATTAGTTCATTAGGAGAATATTTCCATGCTGTAGATGGCTGTACTGCCAGTTCATCAGGAGGGCTGTACTCCTGATGAGCTGATTATTTTGCTAATTAGAGTCACTTGCTAATGTTATAAAGGAAATGAGAATATCACAAAGTAAGGGCATACTCCTCATACTGTATTGTGAGTTCATCCGGAGTATATCACTTCAGCATAAATATATTCAAGAATGTCACACAACTTTATATCAGTTCATATATAAATCCCTGATGCAAAGATAGTTGAGCTGGAAGAGCAATGATGCTAAAATGGTCTACTGCAATGTATTAATGAGCCTTTAGAGATACCTAGGTGCACTGTGATGTACTGGCGAGGGGTCAGAGATATCTATGTGCACTGTGAATACCTAGATGCACCCTAATTTTTAGAAAACATAATTTAAAGGTTTGTAAACTCAATACAAATACATGAATATCTTGAAAACGAAAGATTGATTCCTCTAGGATTGATAAAATATAAGCCAGTAATAAATTGGGTCAATGCTAATATGTTATAATCCCTCTAAACCAGTGGTCCCTTGGGGGTCCATATTAGATTTTGTTGCTAAAATTTATCGGCAATAAATTGGTTAAGCTTCTGCAATACGCAAAATATTTTAACAATTCTTTTATACAATACTAATAATATTTAAATAATAAAAATACAATAGAATTTTTTAAACATCAAATGGCTATGAAGGTCCATACAAGTAAAATAGAAATCAAAGGAGTTCATGGACAAAAAAAATGACTGAGAAACACTGCTCAAAACCCATATGTGACTGCTGATATGAGAAACCTATTTATAGACCAAGTCATTCCCATAAACATTTTTGTTTTTGGGATATCTCTCTCTTTACTCTCTTTTACTTGTTTCAGTCTTTTGACTGTGGCCATGCTTGAGCACCGCCTTTAGTCGAGCAAATCAACCCCAGGACTTATTCTTTAGAAGCCTAGTACTTATTCTATCGGTCTCTTTTGCCGAAACGCTAAGTTACGGGGACATAAACACACCAGCATCGGTTGTCAAGCGATGTTGGGGGACAAACACAGACACACAAACACAGACACACATACATATATATATATACATATATACGACGGACTTCTTTCAGTTTCCGTCTACCAAACCCACTCACAAGGCTTTGGTCAGCCCGAGGCTATAGTAGAAGACACTTGCCCAAGATGCCATGCAGTGGAACTGAACCCGGGACCATGTGGTTGGTAAGCAAGCTACTTATCACACAGCCACTCCTACGCCTATGTATATTTTATTTTATCCTCCTTATCTTGGGCTTTTCAGGCCTTGAATATTACAGTATAGAATTAAATATTGGTGTAACTTCCATTAAACCATTTCATTGGTCTTGGTAATTCTGGTGGTGCCCATATTCTTGGAATGATATGGGTGTTGCTTACTCATGGACAGGTTTTGTGTCTAAATCTTTGGGTGCCCACGCAGCCTCCTCCCTAGTAGTAGTAGTACCTAGGGCTCCCTTAAATCACTGACCACTTGATCATGAGCAGTACTAAGTTACCTAGTTACTAATAACAGGTTTGCATCAGCCTGTCATGGAATTGGTCACAAATACCAGTCAGTTTTCAAGCCAACAATGACACAAAAGAAACAAAAACAAACAAAGCTTCTTATTGTCTTCAGAAAGAAAGGACACATTAAACGATGTAATCTTAAATTTACTTCTTATTTCTCTAAGAACAGACATAAACTTCCTGTTAACAAAGAGTCCAGAACTCCAACTAAAGAGTATAAAAACCCACAGAATTGTCTTCCCTTACACACACTTCCTGTCTTGACACCACATTTCCTGCTTAACACAAACTTTCAACCCCTTTTTTTAAAACAAAACACAACTCTCAATTCCATGCATCCTAATCTTTCTAACATTTATCTACATGAATTACCATTGAACTTTAAAAGCTCAAAGACAATATAATGTATTGGTATATTTATTTTTTCCTATATTTTTTATTTTTTTGTAAAAGACATTTTCATTCTCCCTCTTCTTGAAAATTTGCCATGCAATGAAAGCCAGTTAGAAATCCGTTTTAATCCTCCTTATACACATTTATATTAAAATATGCTTTCAGTTTAGCATTCTGCCTTATTATTATTCTTTATTTTCCTATTATTTCTCCATGGGCGGTTAACACAACCCCACCATTTACTGACTTTATATATATATATATATATATATATATATATATATATATATATATATATATATATATATATATATAATGCCAGAAACATTGATGGGATGGCTATGGCTGAAATCTCTTTGATCATAGCATTTTTAGATAAAATCTGGAATTCTTTGTTTTTTTATCTTTTACCAGTTTTAGAGATGATAATAATACATATGGTGATGACAATGATATATGTCACTAATTATGATGATGATATTAGTGATGATGATGATAACAATGGCGATGATGATGTTGATGGTAGTAGTAGTGGTGTATGGTGAGTATTCTGACCAGTTTGATGTTTAATTCTTTGAAGACCAAATAATTGTATAACAGGAAACCGAAACAAGGCAATAACAATAAAGAATCAACATATATAAATATAATGTATATATAATGAGTATTAAGTTGGAAAAAAGTCCTGTCACATTTCAAGATGGGAAAGAAACAAATTCTTCTTTTGTCATAATTGATATATTTATCCAGAATAATATTTGCCCTCATTATTGATAATGTAATATTGTATAGTTTAAAAACTGTTGATCTCTCAGGTGTAAAATTCTTCAAGTTTCAAAGTAAAGAAACATTTGATATCATATTTAAACTCCTTGAAGTATCCTGGGGGAACTCTGGAAGTTGTAGATAACTTTTACTACTACTTAGGTGACCTAATTAGTAGTGGAGGAGGTTGTGAAGAAAGTGTAATTGCTAGAATGAGAATAGGATGGAGAAAGTCCAGAGAGTTGTTACCTCTGTTGGCAACCAAACGTCTCTCACTGCAACAGAAAGGAAGTTTATATGATACATGTGTATGAACTGCAATGCTACATGGTAGTGAGATGTGGCCCCTGAATGCAGAGGACATGTGAAAACTAGAGAGGAATGAAGCTTGCATGCTCTACAGGATGTGCAATGTCAGTGTGCATATGCAACAAAGTACTAGTGTATTGAGAAAAAAATTAGGCATAAGCGGAATTATATGCAGTGACTGCACTGGTTTGGTCATGTGATGTGGATGGATAAGAATAGTTGCATAAAAAGGTGCCAATCACTTAAAGTAGAGGTAAGTTGTGGAAAAGGGGGACCCAAGAAGACATGGGACAAAGTGTTGAAATCCAATCACAAAATGGTGGACCTTATGATGAAGACGACAGAGTACATTGCTGTACTCAAGAAGACCTACCCAACACAACAGAAGACGTATTCTAAAATTAATTAGCCATGTAAAAAGCATTGGTGCTAGTGGCATGTAAAAAGCACCTAATAGACTCTGCAAAGTGATAGGAAGGGCATCCAACTGTAGAAATCTAACCAAAACAAACTATAGAACTTGGTATGGACCCTGGTCTTGCCAGTTCCTATCAAGTCGTCCAACCCATATCAGCATGGAAAACAGACATTAAATGATGATGATGATCTTCCCTCAAAATATACGGCACTCCGTCGGTTACAATGATGAGAGCTCCAGTTGATCTAATCAACGGAACAGCCGGCTTGTGAAATTAACGTGCAAGTGGCTGAGCACTCCACAGACACGTGTACCCTTAACATAGTTCTCGGGGATATTCAGCGTGACAGAGTGTGACAAGGCTGGCCCTTTGAAATACAGGTACAACAGAAACAGAAAGAAAGTGTGAAAGTTGTGGTGAAAAAATACAGCAGGGTTCGCCACCATCCCCTGCAAGGGCCTCATGAAGCTTTAAATGTTTTCGCTCAATAAATACTCACAACACCTGGTCTGGAAATCGAAACCACAATACTACAACTGTGAGTCTGCTGCCCTAACCACTGGGCCATTGCGCCTCTACTTCCCTCTAAATAATGTTGCAATGATCTAAAAAACTGGTCGTTAGATAGAAGAAAGACAAAAGAGTAAGGGGCATGGGGAGAATCTTTCATACTTAGTGCCATAATCTTTTCCTGGGTGACTTGGGCAGTATAAGGTATTGCATTATCATGTAAAAGCAACACCCTTTACAAATGACCAATAACGGGTACTTTTACTGCATATTTTTGCAAAATTTCCACTGTAGAGGGTACTTCTCTGCATCAACTGTTTCATTTTGGTTTAACACTTCATGACAAATGACACCCTTTGCAGCCTACCAAACACAGAGCATAACCCTTTTTGGGTGTAGTTTTATTTGGTGATAGAAAATTCTCCTTTTTCATGCGGTGCTAACCATTGACATTTACACTGGATATGATGACAGAAAATCCACTTTTCATCACTTGTGATGATTCTACATGGAAAGGTTCAGTAGCAAGTTTATACTTCAATGATAAGTGAACTGCAACTATTTGATTAACCTGAAAAGTTGTCACATTATAAGGGCACAAATGACTAAGTTTAGAAACTTTCCCTAGTTCATGATTGAAGTGTGTCTTGAATCAAACTGTTTTGTTCATTTTCATGCATATAGTTTCCAGAAGCTCAATATTGACAGAGCTTAGTGATCCAGATTGAGTGGTATCGGCAAGGGAAAAATTTCCTGAGTGAAACTGGCCCAACTGTCACTGGCATGTCTGTACACTTAAAGCCTCAGTTCCATGGAGAGAAAAAAATATTTCTTACTGCTTCCATTGCTAAAGAGCTCCTTTTGAATTCATATAGCTCCTTTAAAATTATGGCTTTTAAGTGTTGATTTCTCAGCCCAAGAATTACAGCGTGATGTGCTGCTTGACTGGTCCCCCCTCTCTCTCTCTCTTTATATATATATATATATATATATATATATATATATATGATGATGATGATGATGATCTTTCTCCCGCCATGCCTCCGTCTACCCCCCATCTCTCTCTAAATCAGTCCCTCTCTCTCTCTCTCTATCGTAGTTTTTTCCTTAAGGTTTTCAGGTTCTGGGTATATATAAATAAGAAATCCATTCTAAATTATCTCAATCTCTTCTCTGCTGACATACTACGACGAAGTCTCCAAGATGCAGATAAGATAGAGATTTTTTATTTATTTATGGCCTCAACATCTCATACCTTTTGCGCTTAGTCTGCCCTCTATTATTTATCTTGTTTCTCTCCATGAAATTCAATTGAATTCAGTTTTTGTCTTAAATTCATACTTATTCATTTTCTAAGCTTCCTAAATTCATGCTACGTATATATTCTATTCACCTAGGTTTCATTGCTCTTTTAAAAATTACGATTCATGCATTGTTGTCTCTCAAATATTTAAAATCTACCATTAAGAGGCCTATTCTCCTGGCTGATGGTACACCCGCCCTCCCACCCGCTCCACCGGAAGTTCATTCCTCTGTCATCCTGTCATCCTCGGCTGTCTCCCGGAACCCATCTAGTGGCCTTGGCCATCCTCTCCCCTACCTTTGGGTAGCGCATAAAGTTTGAGTAATGTTTGCAGGTTGTAGGTACTGTTCTGCTTATGAATTCTTCCAATTGCAAGTTTTCTTTTCAGGTACACGACACTGCTTTCCCCCTTCCCAGGCTACAGGCCCACACCCCCAACACCCATACTGTTAGGATTGGCACTCTCAACGTCGGCACGCTGAAAGGTAGATCTGGTGAAATTGTTGAGATGCTTGAACGGAGACGCGTAGATATATGCTGCATCCAGGAAGTAAGATGGAGAGGAGGTTCTGCAAGGTTCCTCACAGGCAAAGAACACAGGTACAAGATTTTCTGGGCAGGGAACAGTGACGGGGTCGGGGGCGTAGGAATACTTCTAGCGGAGAAATGGGTGGATAAGGTAATCGAGGTCGTTAGAGTAAGTGACAGAGTACTTAAGATTAGACTAGTGCTTCATCATAGATTAGCTACTGTCATCTCAGCCTATGCACCTCAACCGGGGCTACCAGATGGTCTGAAAGACCAATTCTATGACACCCTCTTGCAAACTACCTCGTCGACAAGTGACAGGGACCTTCTCTTTGTGGCTGGAGACTTCAATGGTCATGTCGGACGTCGTGCTGGAGGCTTCCATGGCATACATGGAGGCTATGGCTTCGGTTCCTGCAACGAGGAGGGAACCAGACTGCTGGAGTTCTGTGATGCAACCGATATTATGGTCTGCAATACCAACTTCAGGAAACCTGCCAGTCACCTAGTCACCTACCGCTCCGGCAGACACTCTAGCCAAATCGACTACATCCTCGCCAGAAATAGGGAAAGAGGGCGGCTTATAAATGCCAAAACCTACCCTAGCGAAGAATGTGCCCCACAACATAGATTAGTAGTTAGCGACTTTGGGATCAAGGCAAAATGGGAGCCCAGAATTAGACCGGCTTGGAGGAGAAGGGTGTGGAAGCTTAAAGACCTTGCAAATGGACAGAGACTTAGAGACAAGTTACTTGAAGCATTTAACGAAATAGAAGGGGATATAGCATCATACAACGTGGAAGACAATTGGAGATTTCTGCGGGACAACCTGTTGAAAGCCACCGACCAGATCTGTGGGTGGTGTAAGGTCCCCTCTCGACCCAGAGTAACGTGGTGGTGGAACAAGGAGGTAGACAAGGCTATTAGACAAAAGAAACAGGCTTGGAAGGACTGGAAGAACGGTGGTAGCAGGGAATTGTATCAATGTGCCAGAAGGGAGGCTAGGCGACAGGTTTATTTAGCCAGAGGGGAAGCAGATAAGAAAAGATTTGCCAATGTTCTGTGCCGTGAGGACCAAAGACTCGAGGTATTTCGTGTTGCAAGACAGTGTAGGAGAGAGAATAGTGATGTCGTAGGAGAGAAATGTGTTCGCATGGATGATGGTACGCTTGCACTAAATGAGGATGCAAAGAAAGAGCTCTGGAGATGCCACTACAATAGATTGCTTAATAAAGAGAATGAATGGGAGGAAGAGAGCCTGCCGTATGTCGACCCAATAGAGGGACCAGCTATCCGAGTTGATAGTACCAGGGTAGATAAAGCAATTAAGAGTATGAAGACCGGGAAAGCCCCCGGCCCATCAGGAATCACTGCAGAGATGCTCAAAATATCTGGCAGTGATGGCTATAGCCTAGTCACCCGTATAGTTAACCAGGTGATACACGAAGGAGTCATACTCAATGACTGGTATAGCAGCATCATAGTCAACTGCTACAAAGGTAAAGGTGACGCTTTAGATACAAATAATTACAGAGGCATCAAACTGTTAGATCAGGTTATGAAAGTTACAGAGAGGGTCATAGCCCAACTAATTAGGGAGCGAATCAATTTAGATGAGATGCAGTTTGGGTTCGTGCCAGGTAAAAGCACTACTGATGCCTTATTTATAGTAAGACAGCTGCAGGAGAAATACCTAGCCAAAGATAAACCTCTGTACCTGGCTTTCGTTGACATGGAGAAAGCCTTTGACAGGGTCCCCCGATCCCTTATCTGGTGGTCCATTGAGGAAACTTGGGATAGAAGAATGGTTAGTGAGAGCTGTGCGAGCCATGTACAGAGATGCTGCCAGTAAGGTGAGGGTTGGAAATGAGTACAGCAATGAATTCCGGGTAGAGGTAGGGGTCCACCAAGGTTCCGTCCTCAGCCCCCTCTTATTTATCATAGTCCTCCAAGCAATCACAGAGGAGTTCAAGACAGGTTGCCCCTGGGAGCTCCTCTATGCTGATGACCTTGCCCTAATTGCGGAGTCACTATCAGAACTAGAGGAGAAGTTTCAGGTGTGGAAGCAAGGTCTAGAATTGAAGGGCCTTAGAGTCAACCTAGCTAAAACCAAAATCCTAATAAGTAGGAAGGTAGATAAAACACAAACCCCTTCAGGTAGATGGCCCTGCTCAGTATGTAGAAAAGGAGTAGGTAGTAAGCTATGGACACATAAGAGGTGCAGCAACATCAAAGGCAGGTTAACTAGGAAGTTAGTTTTTGTTTGTGGCAGATGTTCAGGTGCAATAAAAACTGTAAACAAACAGGAAACAACTTCTATCTCATTCCAGGGTGAAAAACTAGAGGTAGTCGATAGCTTCCGCTATCTGGGCGACCAAGTTAGTAGTGAGGGTGGGTGCGCTGAAAGTGTAGCTGCTAGAATAAGAATAGCCTGGGCAAAGTTTAGTGAGCTCTTACCCCTGCTGGCGACAAAGGGACTCTCACTCAGAGTAAAAGGCAGACTGTATGACGCATGTGTACGAACAGCCATGCTACATGGCAGTGAAACATGGGCTGTAACTGCTGAGGACATACGTAAGCTCGCAAGGAATGAAGACAGTATGCTCCGTTGGATGTGTAATGTCAATGTGAATACCCGTCAGAGTGTAAGTATCTTGAGAGAAAAGCTGAACATTAGAAGCATCAGTTGTGGTGTGCAAGAGAGACGATTGCGCTGGTATGGACATGTGGTGAGAATGGATGAGGATAGCTGCGTGAAAAAGTGCCACACCCTAACAGTTGAGGGAACCCGTGGAAGAGGTAGGCCCAGGAAGACCTGGGCTGAGGTGGTGAGGCAAGACCTTCGTACATTGGGCCTCACCGAGGCGATGACTACTGACCGAGACCTTTGGAAATGTGCTGTGCGTGAGAAGACCCGGCAAGCCAAGTAAGATCGTTGCCAGTGCCCCTGGACTGGCTCTTGTGCGGGTGGCACATGAGATGCACCATTTTGAGCGTGGCCGTTGCCAGTACCGCCTGACTGGCTTCCGTAGGATTTTCGAGCGAGATCGTTGCCAGTGCCCCTGGACTGGCTTGTGCGGGTGGCACATAAAAGACACCATTTCGAGCGTGGCCGTTGCCAGTATCGCCTGTCTGGCCTTCGTGCAGGTGATACGTAAAAGCACCTACTACACTCTCTGAGTGGTTGGCGTTAGGAAGGGCATCCAGCTGTAGAAACTCTGCCAAATTTAGATTGGAGCCTGGTGTTGCCATCCGGTTTCACCAGTCCTCAGTCAAATCGTCCAACCCATGCTAGCATGGAAAGCGGACGTTAAACGATGATAATGATGATGATGATAGCATGTTTGATATGGGTCTAATCTAAAGTCAGTTTAAAAGGCTCCAGCAGGGGACGGTGGCGAACCCTGCTATACTCATCCACCACAACTTTCTCTCACACTTACTTCCTGTTTCTGTTGTGCCTGTAATTCAAAGGGTCAGCCTTGTCACACTGTGTCACGCTGAATATCCCCGAGAACTACGTTAAGGGTACACGTGTCTGTGGAGAGCTCAGCCACTTGCACGTTAATTTCACGAGCAGGCTGTTCCATTGATTGGATCAACTGGAACCCTCGACGTCGTAAGCGACGGAGTGCCAACAACAACAATTTTTACTAGAAGTATAGAAAACTCTCAACATGAGCATGTAAAAAATGCAACAGGACTTTTCTTTGCAACCTAATATGTTATAAGGTGTGTATGTGTGAGTGCATGTGTGTGTGTGTGAGTACATGTGTGTGTGTGTGTGTATATGTGTGTGTGCACACGCATGTACGTATATATTTAGTTCAAATTTACAGGAAACAAAAGACAAAGACAGGTGAGAGTACAACAAGCAGGTGTATTAGGTTAATAATGCTTGGGAAGAATGGAAAAGTCTTTGATATTTCAAGCCTAAACTTTTTGACAAAGAATCAAGAGGGAAAAAACGGAGAGAGAATGAAAAAAAAGGAGAGAGAAAAAATGTTTAGGGATTAATGGTTCAACATGATAAAATATATATATAATGCATTACTTACTCTAGACCATAATGGCAGACGTAGAAATTCATGTTTGAACATTTTGCAAAGCCACAGCCGATTCTTATAGTCTTAGCTTGTACCATCTTAAAAAATACAAACACAATAAAGACATATCAGTAATGGTTATTACACCTATAACTAGTGGAGGTTATTACATTAACTCCACACAGCTGTAATTAGTGGGGGTGATTAAATTAATTATCCTCTTGATGTAAAAAGAAAAAAAATCAAATGTTCTTTAGGTTTTAGCATGCTTTATGGTTATGGAACTTTCTTCAGTGCATTCTCTATTAAACTATAATCCTCTTTCATATTTTATATTTACCACTGAAAAACAAAATATTGTTGAAACCCGTATGGTACTTTAATAAATTCTTTCAAAAAATGTACAATTTGTTTTAAGACCCAGGTGCATTTTCAACTCCCAAACCAATTCTTTTATATTTCTATAACTGTGGAATTAAGCTTCTTTTTCATTTATGTACGTATGTACACATACATGCACACATGTGCACACATGTGCACACACACGTGCATGCATGTATGTATGTATGCATGCATGCATGTATATATGTGTTTATGTATACCTTTTAAGTCCTCTGCTTGCAATAATATTAGTAATAAATACTCTGCTGCTGTACCAGACAGCAACTCTCATGGCTTCTGATTTTAACTGATTGGAAGTGTTATCAAGTCTTGGTTTAAAAAATGGGCTACAGCAAATATTCTGCTTAACATTACACATTTGCTTATTCTTTGCTTAACCATAACCGTTTGAGCATGTCCCTTAGTAGGTGAGAATATGTGCATCTCCGATCACAAGCAGGAGCAGTGGGTGATGGGGGGGGGGTGCATCATAGCCATGTGTTGAGAGGAATTCTTTGTGGTTTGAATAATTCAGCTCTGGAAACATTGGTGTTTGGTTCATCATCTTTAAACAAACCTTATTCAGGAAACCTTTCAGCAGGATGGGCTACTTCGCCATGTGCTGTTTATCTTGATATGAGTCCCCCATGGTGCATACATATTGTTGTGATGCATGTGCCTGGTGTACCCTTATGAGACAGGTAGTAGTGATGGGTATATTGGGCTTCGGATATTTGTACACCAGTGTTACTTTGATGGCATGCACTGCTCTCTCACTCAAATAATAATAATAATGATAATATTAATAAGAGCATCACAGCAAACCACAGCACATATCCAAGGCACGCAGTGCTGCGCTCAGTAGTGAAGTGAAAGCAAGTTATAAAAATAAAACCACTGAATAATAATAATAATAATAATGATAATAATAATAATAATAATGATAATAATAATAATAATAATAATGATTCAGTGTGACCATTAGATGAAACATCTGAAACCTGATGTTCTGATGAACAAAAATGAAAGAACTTGCATGATAATCAACATAGCATGTCCCAGTGACAACAGAATCAAAGAGAAAGAAGAAAAACTGAACATCTATGGTGATTTGAAGTGGGAAATATGCCGGTTGTGGGCAATGAAAAGAGTGGATGTGATACCAGTAGTAATTGGTAGGCTTGGAAGTATCAGCCCTCAACTACCAACATGGCTGAAAATGATCAGTGCAGTTGTGAAGGTAGAACACCTACAAAAATCACCATTGCTTGGAACTGCAAGAGTTCTCTGCAGGGTGAAGCATGATCAGTAAACAAGTGTCACCTTAGTCTGCTGGATGTAGACAGCAGACACTTTCCATCATATCCAACAAAATAAGGTGTGAGTTTCCATCAAATAATTCTTTTATTCTTTTATTTGTTTCAGTCATGTGACTGTGGCCATGCTGGAGTACCACCATTTTTAGTCAGACAAATCGACCCTGGGACTTAATTTTTTAAGCCTGGTACTTATTCTGTCAATCTCTTTGACTGAACTACTAGGTTATGGGGATATAAACACACCAACACTGGTTGTCAAGTGGTGATGATTGACAAACACAGATGCAAACACACACACACACACACACACACACACACACACGCACACACACACACACACGCACACACACACACATATATATACAATGAATTTCTTTCAGTTTCCGTCTACCAAATCCACTCAGAAGGCTTTGGTTGACCTTAGGTTATAGCAGAAGACTCTTGCCCAAGGTGTGACACCGTGGGACTGAACCCAGAACTATGTGGTTGAGAAACAAGCTTCTTATCACACAACCAATGATGATGATGATGATGATGATAACAATAGCTATTGAATTACAGAGACTATGGAAAGTGCAGGTAAAATGTATCCCAGTAGTTATAGGTGCATTGGGAACTATCCCTAAAGATCTGAACAAATGGATAGAGAAAATAGGCATAAAACCCAGTTTAGTACAGCTCCAGAAAACAGTGTTAATAGGGGCAACTAGGATACTTAAGAGGGTTCTTGGCATCTAAGGTTACTTGCTGTAACCTAATAGGAGGTTTCTTGGTATATAAGGCAACTTGTAGCCTGATGTTAGGATTCTTTGCTTTTCCAAATAATAGTTATTATTATTATTATTATTATTATTATTTTATGTTTGACTTTTGTTTTGCATTTGTACAAGTTGGATCCAAGTCTCACCCAGAGACCTCAAGAGACAACAAGTTAGAAGTTCATGTAGGTGTTATGCCTAGGGTACCATATATTTGGATTTGTACAGTTTTGTTCAAGTGAATGTTTAAGAAACCATAAGAAAATTATGTGTTTGCTTTAAAATTTGAGATCACATAGACAGTATTTTACGTAGGATATGGGCAGTTCCCATGAGCACTATCTTTTGAACTTCAGCCATTTTGGGGTTTCCTGGTATCTGAGCTAGGTAGTAATCAGCCCGTTTCACTGTCATTCCCAGGGCACCTATGACAATAGGTATTGTTTTCGTCTTCAGATTCCACATTTTGCTAATTTCTATTTCAAGATCTTTATATTTGCTCAGTTTTTGGTAGGTCTTGACAGATACGTTTATATCGATTGGGACAGTCATATCAATGAGGAGGCATGATTTTTGTCTGAAGTCTTTCAGTATGATGTCTGGCCTATTTGCGTCTATCTTTCTGTCAGTTTGAATGGTGAAGTTCCAGAGGAGTGCAATGTGATCATTTTCAAGTACTGGGGGTGGTTTGTGTTCCCACCAGTTTTTATCATGGGGCAAGTCCAGGTTTTTGCATATTACCCAGTGAATATATTGTGCAGCTCTATCATGCCTGTTGAGATACTCTGTAGGTGCAAGCAGACTGCACATGGAGACAACATGATCGATGGTCTCATTTTGTTGTTGGCATATACGACATAATGGGGAGCTGCCGTTCTTTAATATGTTGGCCTGGTAGTTCTTTGTAGGTAGGCATTGATCTTGGACTGCTATGATAAACCCCTCTGTTTCTGATTTCAAGCCAGAGGCCATTAACCATTGGTGGTTAAGGGCTTTGTCAATATCTGCATTATTCGCTCTCTTTGGGTATTTGCCATTGAGAGGTTTTCCATGCCATTTTTCAGTCATAATAGCTAAGGCAGCAATTTTAGCACGGGTTTTCAAGCGCTTAGCTTTTTCTGCAGGTGTTTCTAGTTCGTCTAATTCTTGAATTTGTTGCAATTGGAATTCACTTAGATATTCCTTTGCCTGTTTTGTTACTGAGTAAGATGCTTTCTTGCTTTCATATTTTAAGACAAGTTTTAGCATCCAGTCCTCAGAGTTTTTTGTGGCTACCTTCATTGATAATGCCAGCTGTAGAAGTCCTCGGCCTCCCTCTTTTCTTGGCAGATAAAGACGTTCTATATCTGCCTTAGGGTGGTGCATTCTATGCATTGTCAACAGTTTTCGTATTTTTCTGTCAACATTACATATTTCAGTAATTGACCAGTTAATGATGTTGAAACTGTAAGTCACGACTGGTATGGCTAGAGCATTGATCGCTTCGATCCTGTTTCTCGCGTTCAGCTCTGTCTTCAGTATTGCTCTCACCCTGCGATAACATTCTCTTCTGATCCTTTCCCTCATCACTGAGTGCTTGATATTGTCCCCTTCAATTACCCCTAGGTATTTGTAGCTCTCCGCTGGTTCTAACTCTTTTATGACATTTTGTTGGTCAAGGTTCACATTAGATGTATTTGTCATTTTTCCTTTGATAAAGGTAGCTTTTGCACATTTATCAAGGCCAAATTGCTATTATTATCATTATTATTATCATTATTATTGGAGTCAACTTGTACAAACACAAAGTGAAAGTCAAACATGAAAAAAAAAAAAAAAATAATAATAATATTCATTACCTCTGTGTAACGTCCTACTTTAGAGAAATCATTAGTGGCATTGTAAGTAAAGCTTTTCCTTTCATCATACCATGAACGTATGGCTGCTGCCCAACTGTCCACTTGCCTGGCTAAATTTTGACCAGTGTGGAATTTTCCTGAAAAAAAAAAAAAATTTTCAATATTAGAAATTATTTGTTAGATCTTAAGAGATTGTAGTAAATGTGGAATAATTCAATAATGCTTGGTGTTGCTTCTGTATTTTGTGTTGGTAATGATACAAAACTTACTGGTTGGTATAACAGAAGGGAGGGAGAGAGGAGAGAGGTGGAAGACAGAGAGAGGAAGAAGAGAGTGAGAGAGAAGTGTCAGAGTGGAAGACAGAAAAAGCTAAAAGAGAGATAGGTAGGTAGATAGATACATACATAGAGAGAGGGGTAGATAGACAGATAGATAGAGAGAGAGAGAGAGAGAGAGAGAGAGAGAGAGAGAGAGAGAGAGACAGACAGACAGACAGACAGACAAGCAGAAAGATATAAAGACAAATAAAAGTGGGAAAAAATGAGACAGACTCAGAGGTGGAGTACCAACCTAAGAAGAAACTGTTAGCTCCTGAGTAGTCCCAGTTCATTTGTCAATTTGTATCATAGGGAGGCAAATGGATGTTGGTGAGAATTTACAATCATAGGTGTTCAATTATTTGACCAACTATATTAACATGCTCATTGCATTAAGCATATATATGGCTTTGCATTAAGCATGTATATGGCTGAGTACTCCATAGTGATGTGTACTCTTAATGGAATTCTGAAGCAGAATCGGTGTGACTGCATGTGTGACAAAGGCGGGCCTTTGAATTACAATTACAATTCATCTGATGGGCTTCTGTTTATATTTAGTTTGTCTAGTTTTGCTCATAAGGTATGGGTCAACCCGTGGTTATGGAAAATGGCATTTGTCCATAGTGCCATACAGCAGAATTGTAACTAGAAACTCATGATTGCAAAGTGAACTTTGTAACCATTCAGTCATACTGAGCCTACAATATGGAGGTAATAAGAAAATAAACCATGGATGTCTAGTGAGTGGACCAGAAGTCATGCTAATAGCAGATACTACACTATAGTAGACAGAGCAAGCAAAAGGAATGATGTAATTAACCAAGGAGTCTTTACTAACTACAGTAATTAACCCATAATTGTAGAAAGCTGAGAGCTTTAAACTAAGTATTCCTTAATTTAAAGATAGAAGGTTGCACAGTTTGTTTATATCATTGAGGAGATCAAGAAGGTAGATAAAAGAGTTCAGGATTTGACAAGGGAACAAACAGAATTAGCCATATGGGTCATGTAACTCACACTGAGTAAATGCAAATGATTATTAGAGACAAATGCTGGTACTGTCATGTAATTTCAATGAAAGATTCACATTATGTAGCTAAGACTAGGAACGTGAAATATTTTAAAACAAAGAAATAGGTTTCATTATGCATTTCTGTTTCTTTATTATTTCTTTTAAATTTATATATATATATATATATATATATATATATATATATATATAGGCACTCTGTCGGTTATGACGACAAGGGTTCCAGTTGATCTGATCAACGGAACAGCCTGCTCGTGAAATTAACGTGCAAGTGGCTGAGCACTCCACTGACACATGTACCCTTAATGTAGTTCTCGGGGAGATTCAGTGTGACACAGAGTGTGACAAGGCTGGCCCTTTGAAATACAGGTACCACAGAAACAGGAAGAAAGAATGAGAAAAAAATTGTCGTGAAAGAGTACAGCAGGGTTTACCACCATCCCCTGCCGGAGCCTCATAGAGCTTTAGGTGTCTTCGTTCAATAAACACTCACAACACCTGGTCTGGGAATCAAAGCCGCGATCCTACGACTGCAAGTTCGCTGCTCTAACCAATGGGTCAAATGATTATACTATAATTAGAAGATTGATCAGGAGAAATTGGTTACCACTAGAATAAAATAGGTATTATCCATTATTTCAACTAGTATAAAATGAGCCAACGAGGAAAAAAATCTACATGGTTATTCAGCCTCACCGAGCTGTTTTCAAAATGGAACATAAAGTGATGAGCTGGCAGGACCATTAGCATCTTGGACAAAATGTTTAGCAGCATTCTATCTGTCTTCATGCTCAAAGTCAACCTTGGTGGAGTTTAAATTCTGCCAAGGTTGACTTTGCCTTTCATCCTTTCGAAATTGATAAAATAAACACAGGTTAAACAATGGCCATGTGCAAAAACTTTGAAACTAATATATAAACAGATGAGATGATTAAGGGTAGAATGGTTTTGGTCTACTCTTAATCACGGGGTCTGCTTATTAAGATCTTCCTGTGGTTAAACAGTAGTGACAATGTTATATCTGAAATATTTCTCAGCAGAGAAGCATTTACATAGTCAATTGACCCATTACAATAATTTGCTACATCTGTTTCAAATTAGATTTTAACCTCTTTTAAAAATCCAAGGACATATGGAATAATATAGTCCAAGATATATTAAGGCAGAAAAAAGCTGGAATGGTCATGTCTTAAATACCTATCAAGCCCTGGAAATTTAACAACAATGCAGGTTAAAACTGGCATTATTTTATTAATATAGGAGGGATGAAAGACAGAGTTAATCATAGCTAGATTTGAACACTGAATGCAGGCAACAATAGCAAAATACTAAAGGCACTCTACCGTTTCAGCCAACACCATTACTTTATGGTAATGTGGTAACTCTTGTAAGAAGAAATAAATTATAATTTACCAGGAATTTGCCGGAGATAAGGTTCATCGTGGGAGCAATTACAGC